>NC_069509.1:49473693-49661193 GCF_027579735.1 Bombina bombina
ATTTTTTAAAATGGGGTATTAGAATAGGAATAATTTTTATTGTTTTGGATCATTTCACTTGTTAATTTTTGGTGAGCTGCTTGTGCAATGTTAAATATGTCGGCATTCAGAGATGTCTGTTTGACATGATATGCTACAAAGTATCATATCGGACAGACATTGATAAATTGGCCCCATAGACTTAGCAGCCTTTTTGGTATAGGTCCTCTATCTGCTTTTATTTTGAATTCTGTTTAAAATAAACTTTGATATGAGAAAACAAATGAAACAAAATTAAAATAATAGAAATAGGGGGGGCGGAGCAGACGTGTATCATCCCAGCTCCGGTTCTAAGGCGATAAATTTCATATTTTTAACTGCTCAGGGCTGCCCAAATTATGCCTTATTTGCGGCTATTACTATGGGAAGACAAAATAGATATAACCCCAATCCTTAGGAAACAGCCTAAGTAGAGCAGATCATCATTCACTTTTATAGTGAGGGCTGTTAGCGGCCGAGACAGCAGTAAGATAGCTCCAGCTTTAATAAATATAGGAGAGTATATACTTAGGACAGACAGGCATAAGGCAGGTTTTGATATTTTATTGTTTTCCTATGTTAAACATACCATACCTATAAGTTATCATACTTAGAGTTAGTGTGCACTAGACCTTCATTCCTATCTATTGGGCCTGCTATAGGCTGTTACCCTGTTAGTTTTCCTCTTATCAGGCTCATTGTTTACAGTGCATGTATTTAACATATTGCTTATAGCTCGCATATACAGTAAATAATTCTTTCTACAAGACAGGTAACTCATACCCCCATAACTAGGAACCCTAAGGCGAAATAAGCACCATTACCATCAGCTCGGCATTTACACCCTGAGGTTGGAACTGGGGAAGATTACTGTCACTATGCTTGTAATCCCATATCATAGATACTACTGTCACATTTATGTAACTTTAAGATACCAACTGCACCTGTATACCTCATTGCCTGTGATATTGCAGTCACTCTTTATGTTAGTTTTCCATGTCTCATTTGTGTTCTCTTACTGCCTGACTGTCTCTTTATTCTTCCACCCCCCACCCACTAATACACTCTAGCACTTTTCAATTATGCTTAGAGTATTATCTTACGGTTTCTCTCGTAAATACTGCATCTATATTTATACTATACTATATAAACCATGTACAGCTTATGAACAGTTTTCTACACATATTTTTACCCTTAGATGAAACCCCTCTATTTTATATTTTAAATATTACCAGAGAGTGTCTGATTGCCTTAGTGCAAGCTCACTGTAAAGGGTTAAACATAAGAAAGATGTGAACTCGCTTAATCTACGATAGGGCTTGATAGATGTTTATATATACTATGACTTTGAATATCCGTAACCTAGCGAATACATATATAACATTGTTCTATGGGATTAATAAAATCTATAGCCTATCTTGGACGATGTGAATTAGCTCAGGAAATCATAAGGCTGGTCACATGTCAAAATATATATAATTTTTATGTTTTACAAGTTTATATAATTCATATGCTTTGTGCTCTTTATTATTTTCTGTCAAATAATTCTATATTATACTCATCACAAATAATTATAATTCGGTTATTAGAAGCCCAGGAGTGGTTCCAAGTAGTTATGGGAGATCTACATCTAAAATGATAAAAGAGATTTAGTACTCGGTAACCAAAAGCAAATCAGTATGCTTATTACATAGTGACATTTAAATCACATGCTGGCAAACTTGTATCTTTTAACCTTATCTGTGATGTAACAGATACAATTATGTTTTTCTTGTTAATGCAAGTAATATGATCGTATTTTTCTGTACTTGTGCACCATTTGTATTATTACTAGTACATTGTATCGTACACTAAACCTCAATAAAAATTATTTGAAAAAAATAGAAATAAATAATAAAATAAAAATAGAGGTAACGTCCATAATTATTGGGAGGGTCATTTATACGGGTAATGTTTAATGTTTTTAGGTACATAATCTAACACATTGGGTTACAATAGCATACAATCAGGAAATATATAGAGAGAAGGCCAATTTTTATTACATTGCTATTGAATTTAATTATTGATTATAATTTTATATAATTTATTATAATAGGAGAAAAAAATAATATTTTAAATGTGTAGTAGGGTTTTAAAATACTATTATACTGTATATAAATATAAATTTATATGTATAAAGATGATTATAAATAGGTGTATACAGGTATATATATATATATATATATAGGAACATCTATTTAAAAAATACTTAGAACATATTCCCCAGTATTTACAGTAAATACACAGTTAAACACTTTATTAAATTTTAATATTGCATAAATATGATATTTCATGTTACATTTGTTTTTATATATATATATATATATATATATATATATATATATATATATATATATATATATATATATATATATATATGTGTGTGTGTGTGTGTGTATTTATGTGTTTATATGTCTGTAAATACATATATACACATATTAAAACATAAATACATATGTACACACATATAGAAATATATATATATTGCCACTTCAACAAGATAGGATTGAGCAAAATCACTAGTCAATCAAAGAGGGACACAGGCTGCACTGCAACTAGGAGTAAGGCATATTATGTGAAGGAGAGGATATCCTGTACCTCTAAAAATGTCATATATTTACTTATCTGCCCATGCCTCAAATTTTACGTTGGTAAAACCACCAGAGAGCTAAAAAACAGAATCCATGAACACAGGGATGACATTAAGACATGGAAAGTCCAGTAGCAAGGCATTTCAAATCTCACCATAATTCAGATCATACAAAATTGAAAATTATGGGCATTGAACAGTTAAAACAGAATAGACGGGGTGGGAACCTGGACAGAATAATTTTGCAACATGAATCAAGATGGATATTTAGGTTGAATACCTTGAGTCCAATAGCATTAAATGAAAAATAGAATATGTGTGTTTTTTGTAGGAGGTAGGTGAAACCAAACATAATAATGGTGAACTAACATTGTATCAGAAATATAAAGGTAAATGTGCATACAGAGAATACCCTCTGTTTAATACATTGAGATAAAGTAAACAAAGAACATCTGCAGTAAGAGAATATTGAAGTGCGCAAATGAATTTGTGCTTTATATTACTAAAATTGCTGTGAGAGAAGCGTAAATAATGTTGTCAAAAGAGAAAAGGTTGTTTTAAAAGGCAATAAGCAACCTCTAATATAGCCGTTAGGGAAAATCTGTACAAAAGGTTATAATAAGAAGTAAAGGTAAATGTTTGCCTAAATGAGACAATTAAGTGAAATTGTAAGAGAAATAATGTGTCGTAATTAACCATAGTATGTTTATGTAAATATTGTAAATATTGTAATACTCAATGGTCAGTTCCAATTGTTGCGGTTAAACACTAGATTATATCACTGATCGCAATTGAGCTGTCATGAAGCTAACGCTACACTAGGGGGCGGACCTAAGAGCCAATGGGAGCATAAAGTCTGATACACACCCCCTTAGGAACACATCTGACGAAGCCCCGATACTCAGCCCTTTGTGGGAGGGGAGAAATGCGTCATGACTGAGGATGCACGTGAAGTGATCAGCTAACAACAGATCTCGCTAACTCTGTGCTAAGGAGGACGCTGAAGCGTACACTGTAGGTAAGCAAGTGAAGAAGCCAGCCAAAGCCAAACGGACCCATACACCGACTCGTATTTAAGCAGGTACCTGGACTCTGTTATTTGGTTGGGCTAATAAATCTTGCAGTATTTTTGAGGACAGCCTGGATCTGTCTTGACAGTGTACATAGTGCGTTCTCCTTCAAAGGACATATGTCAAACACTTTAACTGTTCCAATTCACTTTGTGGAGAAACCAACTTATAATGACTACTGCTTAGCTGGAATATTGAATTAGCACACTGAAGCGTTAAGATCAATAATACCAGAGCGTGTATTTACACTTATGAGCCTGGGATATGGACATTCAGTAACGATTACAGCAGTTTTAGTATTGGGGCCCCATATTTTATAACTGTGTATTGGTAACATTATATCTCTGTTCAATTGTGGTACAAATAAGCAACTTGTATTACGAGATATTAATTATCCTTTGTACAGAGGAGTATTATGAATATGACATGAATCCTGTGAGCTAGCTGAGTCTGGATGTGTGCGTGTGTGTTTGATTGGTGTTTTTAATTTGCAACTAGGAATTAGGGTGGAGAATAGACAATCTGATCTGTCTGTTTTTTGGAGATATGCAGTAATAAAGCTTTTGGTAAACTAAGTGCAGCCTGTGTCCCTTTTTGATTGACTAGTGATTTTGCTCAATCCTATCTTGTTGAAGTGTCAATATATATTATTTGGGACAGCTGGCACAGTTATGTAAGCATTGGAAATTGAGAAATATTTAGTGCACCACTATATTTTATGTTATTTGTTTTATATATATATATATATATATATATATATATATATATATATATATATATATATATATATATATATATATATATATATATATATATATATATATATACACAGGGAGTGCAGAATTATTAGGCAAATTAGTATTTTGACCACATCATCCTCTTTATGCATGTTGTCTTACTCCAAGCTGTATAGGCTCAAAAGCCTACTACCAATTAAGCATATTAGGTGATGTGCATCTCTGTAATGAGAAGGGGTGTGGTCTAATGACATCAACACCCTATATCAGGTGTGCATAATTATTAGGCAACTTCCTTTCCTTTGGCAAAATGGGTCAAAAGAAGGACTTGACAGGCTCAGAAAAGTCAAAAATAGTGAGATATCTTGCAGATTGATGCAGCACTCTTAAAATTGCAAAGCTTCTGAAGCGTGATCATCGAACAATCAAGCGTTTCATTCAAAATAGTCAACAGGGTCAAAAGAAGTGTGTGGAAAAACCAAGGCGCAAAATAACTGCCCATGAACTGAGAAAAGTCAAGCGTGCAGCTGCCAAGATGCCACTTGCCACCAGTTTGGCCATATTTCAGAGCTGCAACATCACTGGAGTGCCCAAAAGCACAAGGTGTGCAATAATCAGAGACATGGCCAAGGTAAGAAAGGCTGAAAGACGACCACCACTGAACAAGACACACAAGCTGAAACGTCAAGACTGGGCCAAGAAATATCTCAAGACTGATTTTTCTAAGGTTTTATGGACTGATGAAATGAGAGTGAGTCTTGATGGGCCAGATGGATGGGCCCGTGGCTGGATTGGTAAAGGGCAGAGAGCTCCAGTCCGACTCAGACGCCAGCAAGGTGGAGGTGGAGTACTGGTTTGGGCTGGTATCATCAAAGATGAGCTTGTGGGGCCTTTTCGGGTTGAGGATGGAGTCAAGCTCAACTCCCAGTCCTACTGCCAGTTTCTGGAAGACACCTTCTTCAAGCAGTGGTACAGGAAGAAGTCTGCATCCTTCAAGAAAAACATGATTTTCATGCAGGACAATGCTCCATCACACGCGTCCAAGTACTCCACAGCGTGGCTGGCAAGAAAGGGTATAAAAGAAGAAAATCTAATGACATGGCCTCCTTGTTCACCTGATCTGAACCCCATTGAGAACCTGTGGTCCATCATCAAATGTGAGATTTACAAGGAGGGAAAACAGTACACTTCTCTGAACAGTGTCTGGGAGGCTGTGGTTGCTGCTGCACGCAATGTTGATGGTGAACAGATCAAAACACTGACAGAATCCATGGATGGCAGGCGTTTGAGTGTCCTTGCAAAGAAAGGTGGCTATATTGGTCACTGATTTGTTTTTGTTTTGTTTTTGAATGTCAGAAATGTATATTTGTGAATGTTGAGATGTTATATTGGTTTCACTGGTAAAAATAAATAATTGAAATGGGTATATATTTGTTTTTTGTTAAGTTGCCTAATAATTATGCACAGTAATAGTCACCTGCACACACAGATATCCCCCTAAAATAGCTATAACTAAAAACAAACTAAAAACTACTTCCAAAACTATTCAGCTTTGATATTAATGAGTTTTTTGGGTTCATTGAGAACATGGTTGTTGTTCAATAATAAAATTAATCCTCAAAAATACAACTTGCCTAATAATTCTGCACTCCCTGTATATATATATATATATATATATATATATATATATATATATATATATATATATATATATATATATATATATATATATATATATATATATATATATATATATACATATTTAGACATGTATATGCATATATCTCAATGTTTATGCAATTCTTTTTTAATTATAATATATTACACAATGTTATTATGAGAGTAACTGTACTTTTAAATATAATACTGATGTGTTTTGTGCAACAGTTAACCAGAGCTCTGAAGTTGCGCTACCCAGGCACGTGTTAAATTTAATTGTGCTCAAGCAAACACGTTTACTTTCAATCTGTAATACGCATGCTACTTCCATTGCGCGCAAAGAGCCACAATAAACCCCTTATAGCTCACTCGCAACAGTTATCGAGTTAACCTGTGATTATCATGTACACAAATATGCAGGCCCTAAATTAGCTCAGCTGCCATATTCTGCTCCAGACCAGTAGTGCATTACCAGACAGGATCTAACTTTAACTATGTATTTAACCATTTTCCCCACAAGTAATAGTATAATATTAAATATTATAGCACATTAAAGCATTTTATTAGTACTTCTCAAGAGCGGATTAGCCTATCAAGAAATGTCCGGGTGGGCTGGTGCAGCTTGGGCTGGGCAGCTACAATTTAAGGAGGCAGTGCTTGTGAGGTAAAGCAGCTTTAACACCTCTTACTTTCTCCTCACACTTCACAGCTGCATCTAACCTGTCAATCTCATGCACTTTACATCCAAGCATGTGCAGTGAGTACCAGTGAGTCAGCTCTGCTTGAATTGTGGAGCCAAGCAATCTGATGCATATGAAACAGAGCATGTCAGCTGTATGCCTCTGGTGAGAGTTAGTTTTTTGCTGCCATAGTTACTGCAAAATCTGCTGCTCTATGAACCCCCCTCCAAAAATGTTAGCTCATATTTACTTCATATTTTTCTCACAACAATAGCCGAGGACATGTATATTTTGTTACATTGCTAAAGTGTTTAGCTTTGGGTTACATCACTTTTAAACTGATAGTATTTCTGAATTTTGACTGTATTTTATTCAGTATGACAGAGTTAGACACACTTAAGATTAGATGCAAAGAGAGAGGCATTCAAACCAGGGAATAAACAATAGTATAAAAGGTTCTTCTATGTCTAGGTACCACCAAGGAGCAGTCTCTTACCACACAGAATGTGACTTTCACAGAGAGTAATTTTCCTCCTTTATATTAGTTAGTCCGGCCTGAAAATATCATCCCAGGCCATCCCTATCTGAATGAGTGACATGGGGCTCATCAGTGAGGTGCACATTGCTCAACAGGTCTACATCTGGGTCCCCACCATAACCCTTAGGTTACCCTCAAAGGTCATAATTTACACTTGAGGCTACAATCCACAAAAGCAATAAAAATACAAGAATTTTATCTTTTTTATTTTCAGTACAAAATTGGATGGGCTGTGTAAGTAATGTTATTTTATCAGATAAGTTGCTACTTAATTTTTTTTTATTAACTCCAATTTTTTTTAATTAACTCCAATAGCTGACATGAAAATATCACCTGAACATCTCTATGTAAAAAAGGAAGATATTTTACCTCAAAATATCTTCAGCTCCCCAGAGTAAGTGCTCTGTAGACAGTTATACTTCAGCTGCTGTCCAGTTGGAAGTTGGAAAACAAATAGCCAATTAGCATCAGTAGTCCTTAGGTCATGCTATGCTTTGCTGTGATCTCATGAGATTTCACAGAATCTTATGAGATTTCATATTAAACTTCCTTAAAATAAATAGGAAAATAACATGACTGTGCCTGCACATGACAGATGCACGCTCCCTTGCAGGTCCTGGGACTTGCATTCTGATTGGCTACTTAAAGTCTTAAAGAATACTTCAGACATTTTGAGGTAAATATCTTCAAAGTCCTTCAACATTTGGGTATTATGTCCCATTAACTTATTCCTCTTTATCCTAATACTGCTCAGTCATTCCTTATTTCTCATTCCTCATTCCTCAAACACTACTCAAGTCTATTTCCCAGCGGACTGCTCAGTCATTCCTGATGACTGACTCCTCATTCCTCAAACATTATTCAGTTCTTTTTCCCAGTGAACTACACAGTTATTCCCCACATTGTTCATTCCTAAAACATTACTCACTCCACTTTCTCAGTAAATCATTCAGTCATTCTGCAAACATTGCTCATTGTTTACACCACACAATACTCATTCCCAAACAGCACAATTTAAAGAGAATACAGACTTAGCTAAACAACTCAATCACAATACACTCCCATGTGCTAAAACCTAATATGTTTTCCCATACTTAGGATGGTATTGCAGAATACACAATGCCTCCTACACTGAACAAAGAGCCAAGATAATCTGCCAAAAACATATTTGCTTATAACTGGACGTAGTTTTTTCCAAGAAGCCCAAAAGGATTTGTTTATAAAATTTATTCTCGCATACAGAGAAATTACCATTTTATTGCTAAGCAAATATTTTTCTATAAAAGGAATATAGGTCAGCTACAAAGATACTATTAGTAAGTCTGTGATTAACCGCCTGCTGAAATATAAGTGAGAACAGGGTTTGTGATGGAAATGTACTGAAGGGGATCATTGCTAGAACAAAATGTGCGCTCTCAAACTGTAGGCTTATGGGAAATGTACAAAATGTTATAGAAAATATGAAGATTTATTGAATAATATCTCAGGAATGATGGTTGAACGAAAATGTAAATTAATTTTAATACTTCTTGAATACACAGTACATTATAGCAGATTTAATTTAAAAAATGGCTAAATATTAAAAAAATTAAAACATAGTATAGTGAATAATTATATATTGCAGGGGACACAAAACACCCTGTAATTACATGACATATCTGTAGTCTTACAATAAATGATCATACCCATTGTCATTTTATTAACAAAATGCACATGAGACCAATTAGTTACATATTTAAATTAGCTTCTACAGGGATCAAACAATTACTGTGATATACAGTCTACAATGAGTTTTGATCTGGATGCATTGGTTATACAGTCTATTATGAGATTTGATCTGTATCTATTGGGTATACAATATATCATGGGTTTGGATCTATATCTGTTTATACAGTATTCCATGAGTTTGGATCTATATCTATTGTGTATACAATCTATCATGAATTTGGATCCTTATCTAGTGTGTATACAATCTATTATGAGTTTGGACCCTTATGTATTTTGTATATACGATCTATTATGAGTTTGGATCCTTATATATTGTGTGTACAATCTATCATGAGATGGATCCTTATCTATTGTGTATACAATCTATCATGATATTGGATCTTTTTCTATTGGGCATACAATGTATCGCTGGTTTTGATCTTTATCTATTGGGTATACATTATATCAGGAGTTTAGATCCTTATCTATTGGAAATACAATTCACACAATTTGTATCTTTATCTATTGGAAATACAATCTATCATAAGTTGGATCCTTGGGAATACAATTTATGAATCTTTTTATTTTTGTGTATGCAATCTATCATGAGTTTGGATTTATATATTTTGGGTATACAGGATCTATGGTGCCCTACATTTTATGTAAGACGTAGCTATGTAATGTAATGTTTATATTTTTAAAAATCTACTGATGGAAAAAAGTGAATACTTTTTATACTAAAAAATGTCAAAAAAAGTTTTAGCAATGAAGGTGAACACATTTTTAAGATAATAGACAAGTTTCCTGGTTTGTTGGGAGGAGACAGTTGTGCAGAGAGATGATTCTTAAGATAACAGTAGAACAATCCATGAACAGGCCAAAGATCAAGACCAGAAACCTTGTGTCAAAGTAAAAGGATAAGACAGGTTGCAGAGGTCAGAGCACAGTTTCAAACTACATAAGCCAGTAAGTTAGTCCTCAGGTAGAGTATCTTAATACAAGGGTCAAACAAGGTGTGGACTCCAGAAACTTTGCCAAAATTAAGATCAGGGAAACAGGTCAGGAACAAGAACAATTTGGTCTCCCTATGAAAGGTAATAATAGAAGTGCTAAATTAGTGCACAGCTTCAGGACAAGAATTTAGGCAAGACGTGAATTGCATCCATAGAGCCACCGTGCTAATCTGACACTTTGTAGCCAAGGCCATGGCTCCTGCAGCAGAAATCCTACTTCTTTTAGTGCACCTGGTGGTATTCAGGACATTGAAGCGCTTAGTGAGTTGATGTACAAGGCCTCTTGTGAACAACCATCTTGCTGTAATACCCGGTCTCTGGAAAGCACAGCACAGCTCCGGTTGTGCTTAGGGATCTCATAAAACCTTGTTATAGGTACATAAATATTTTTACATTTAATCCACACAGAGAAGAAAAGTATAAGCCAGTTACAGAGAAGAAAAGCACTTTGTGAGGTGCATATGGGAAGATGCCAAGCAGTAGTTTTAGAATGGCCAGATAATAAGCACTTAGTGAATGCATTTGGTCTACTTGGCCTTTGTTTGAAAACCAGCTTGGTTTTGTAAACAACCCTGTTTAAATTTCACTGAATGACTAACAGTAACTACGAGCAGAATTGTATCTATATACTGGAGCATGCCATATTTCCACTACAATATATTTTTAATGTGCCTTTCATTAATGTGACTAGAGTAAACAGTGCTGAAAAGTTCACTTGTCTGCATCATCACTAATGGTCTTTGTTTGACAGACACCTGTACAAATCACACTGGCGTTGCACTGACCTCTGGTTTTCTCCCTATTATTGGCAGGAAAACTCACTGACTGTACTTATGTATTGTACTAGAGATAAGGCAGCAACCTTTGCAATACAAGCCATCCCATTGGCTGTTCTGCTTGCTTGTTATCGCGTATGCAGTCTCCGAACTAGATAAGTCGAGGACTGACAGTACCTTTATGTTCCAGCTCTGTGTGCTGATCAGTGCTGTGTGCTGTATGTCCTTTCATGGGAAAATCTATAAGGAGTCAAAATAAAAGAATAGTCTTGTGATTTGTGTGAAAGAGAGTGATATAAGAGAATAGTCTTGTGATTTGTGTGAAAGAGAGTGATATAAGAGAATAGTCTTGTGATTTGTGTGAAAGAGAGTGATATAAGAGAATAGTCTTGTGATTTGTGTGAAAGAGAGTGATATAAGAGAATAGTCTTGTGATTTGTGTGAAAGAGAGTGATATAAGAGAATAGTCTTGTGATTTGTGTGAAAGAGAGTGATATAAGAGAATAGTCTTGTGATTTGTGTGAAAGAGAGTGATATAAGAGAATAGTCTTGTGATTTGTGTGAAAGAGAGTGATATAAGAGAATAGTCTTGTGATTTGTGTGAAAGAGAGTTATATAAGAGAATAGTTTTGTGATTTGTGCAGAAATATAATGACATTTAATATTAAACCTTGTAGTCTATACAGAGAGTGAGTGAAATGAAAGAAAAGTCTTGTAATCTGTACAGAAAGAGAGTAATATGAGAGAATAGTCTTGTGATTTGTGCAGAGAGAGAGTGAAATAAGAGAATAGTCTTGTGATTTGTGCAGAAAGAGAGTGAAATGAGAGAATAGTCTTCTGAATTGTGCAGAGAGAGAGTGAAATGAGAGAATAGTCTTGTGATTTGTGCAGAAAGAGAGTGAAATGAGAGAATAGTCTTGTGATTTGTGCAGAGAGAGAGTGAAATGAGAGAATAGTCTTGTGATTTGTGCAGAGAGAGAGTGAAATGAGAGAATAGTCTTGTGATTTGTGCAGAGAGAGAGTGAAATTAGAGAATAGTCTTGTGATTTTTGCAAAGAGAGAGTGAAATGAGAGAATAGTCTTGTGATTTGTGCAGAAAGAGAGTGAAATGAGAGAATAGTCTTGTGATTTGTGCAGAAAGAGAGTGAAATGAGAGAATAGTCTTGTGATTTGTGCAGAGAGAGAGTGAAATGAGAGAATAGTCTTGTGATTTGTGCAGAGAGAGAGTGAAATGAGAGAATAGTCTTGTGATTTGTGCAGAGAGAGTGAAATGAGAGAACAGTCTTGTGATTTGTGCAGAAAGAGAGTGAAATGAGAGAACAGTCTTGTGATTTGTGCAGAAAGAGAGTGAAATGAGAGAATAGTCTTGTGATTTGTGCAGAAAGAGAGGGAAATGAGAGAATAGTCTTGTGATTTGTGCAGAAAGAGAGGGAAATGAGAGAATAGTCTTGTGATTTGTGCAGACAGAGAGTGAAATGAGAGAATAGTCTTGTGATTTGTGCAGAAAGAGAGTGAAATGAGAGAATAGTCTTGTGATTTGTGCAGAAAGAGAGGGAAATGAGAGAATAGTCTTGTGATTTGTGCAGAGAGAGAGTGAAATGAGAGAATAGTCTTGTGATTTGTGCAGAAAGAGAGTGAAATGAGAGAATAGTCTTGTGATTTGTGCAGAAAGAGAGTGAAATGAGAGAATAGTCTTGTGATTTGTGCAGAGAGAGAGTGAAATGAGAGAATAGTCTTGTGATTTGTGCAGAGAGAGAGTGAAATGAGAGAATAGTCTTGTGATTTGTGCAGAGAGAGAGTGAAATGAGAGAATAGTCTTGTGATTTGTGCAGAGAGAGAGTGAAATGAGAGAATAGTCTTGTGATTTGTGCAGAGAGAGAGTGAAATGGGAGAGTAGTCTTGTGATTTGTACAGAGAGAGTGAAATGAGAGAATAGTCTTGTGATTTGTGCAGAGAGAGAAATGAGAGAATAGTCTTGTGATTTGTGCAGAGAGAGAAATGAGAGAATAGTCTTGTGATTTGTACAGAGAGAGTGAAATGAGAGAATAGTCTTGTGATTTGTGCAGAGAGAGAAATGAGAGAATAGTCTTGTGATTTGTGCAGAGAGTGAAATGTGAGAATAGTCTTGTGATTTGTGCAGAGAGAGAGTGAAATGGGAGAATAGTCTTGTGATTTGTGCAGAAAGAGAGTGAAATGAGAGAATAGTCTTGTGATTTGTGCAGAAAGAGAGTGAAATGAGAGAATAGTCTTGTGATTTGTGCAGAAAGAGAGTGAAATGAGAGAATAGTCTTGTGATTTGTGCAGAAAGAGAGTGAAATGTGAGAATAGTCTTGTGATTTGTGCAGAGAGTGAAATGTGAGAATAGTCTTGTGATTTGTGCAGAGAGAGAGTGAAATGAGAGAATAGTCTTGTGATTTGTGCAGAGAGAGAGTGAAATGAGAGAATAGTCTTGTGCTTTGTGCAGAAAGAGAGTGAAATGAGAGAATAGTCTTGTGATTTGTGCAGAAAGAGAGTGAAATGAGAGAATAGTCTTGTGATTTGTGCAGAGAGTGAAATGTGAGAATAGTCTTGTGATTTGTGCAGAGAGTGAAATGTGAGAATAGTCTTGTGATTTGTGCAGAGAGAGAGTGAAATGAGAGAATAGTCTTGTGATTTGTGCAGAAAGAGAGTGAAATGAGAGAATAGTCTTGTGATTTGTGCAGAAAGAGAGTGAAATGAGAGAATAGTCTTGTGATTTGTGCAGAAAGAGAGTGAAATGAGAGAATAGTCTTGTGATTTGTGCAGAAAGAGAGTGAAATGAGAGAATAGTCTTGTGATTTGTGCAGAAAGAGAGTGAAATGAGAGAATAGTCTTGTGATTTGTGCAGAAAGAGAGTGAAATGAGAGAATAGTCTTGTGATTTGTGCAGAAAGAGAGTGAAATGAGAGAATAGTCTTGTGATTTGTGCAGAAAGAGAGTGAAATAAGAGAATAGTCTTGTGATTTGTGCAGAAAGAGAGGGAAATGAGAGAATAGTCTTGTGATTTGTGCAGAAAGAGAGTGAAATGAGAGAATAGTCTTGTGATTTGTGAATAAAGAGAGTAAAATTAGAGAATAGTCTTGTGATTTGTGCAGAAAGAGAGGAAAATGAGAGAATAGTATTGTGATTTGTGCAGAAAGAGAGTGAAATGAGAGAACAGTCTTGTGATTTGTACAGAGAGAGAGTGAAATGAGAGAATAGTCTTGTGATTTGTACAGAGAGAGAGTGAAATGAGGGAATAGTCTTGTGATTTGTACAGAGAGAGAGTGAAATGAGGGAATAGTCTTGTGATTTGTGCAGAGAGAGAGTGAAATGGGAGAATAGTCTTGTGATTTGTGCAGAAAGAGAGTGAAATGAGAGAATAGTCTTGTGATTTGTGCAGAAAGAGAGTGAAATAAGAGAATAGTCTTGTGATTTGTGCAGAGAGAGAGTGAAATGGGAGAATAGTCTTGTGATTTGTGCAGAAAGAGAGTGAAATAAGAGAATAGTCTTGTGATTTGTGCAGAGAGAGAGTGAAATGGGAGAATAGTCTTGTGATTTGTGCAGAGAGAGAGTGAAATGAGAGAATAGTCTTGTGATTTGTACAGAGAGAGAGTGAAATGAGGGAATAGTCTTGTGATTTGTGCAGAGAGAGAGTGAAATGAGAGAATAGTCTTGTGATTTGTACAGAGAGAGAGTGAAATGAGAGAATAGTCTTGTGATTTGTACAGAGAGAGAGTGAAATGAGAGAATAGTCTTGTGATTTGTGCAGAAAGAGAGTGAAATAAGAGAATAGTCTTGTGATTTGTGCAGAAAGAGAGTGAAATAAGAGAATAGTCTTGTGATTTGTGCAGAAAGAGAGTGAAATGAGAGAATAGTCTTGTGATTTGTGCAGAGAGAGAGTGAAATGAGAGAATAGTCTTGTGATTTGTACAGAGAGAGAGTGAAATGGGAGAATAGTCTTGTGATTTGTACACAGAGAGAGTGAAATGAGAGAATAGTCTTGTGATTTGTACAGAGAGAGAGTGAAATGGGAGAATAGTCTTGTGATTTGTGCAGAAAGAGAGTGAAATGAGAGAATAGTCTTGTGATTTGTGCAGAGAGAGAGTGAAATGAGAGAATAGTCTTGTGATTTGTGCAGAGAGAGAGTGAAATGAGAGAATAGTCTTGTGATTTGTGCAGAGAGAGAGTGAAATGGGAGAATAGTCTTGTGATTTGTGCAGAAAGAGAGTGAAATGTGAGAATAGTCTTGTGATTTGTGCAGAGAGAGAGTGAAATGAGAGAATAGTCTTGTGATTTGTACAGAGAGAGAGTGAAATGAGAGAATAGTCTTGTGATTTGTGCAGAAAGAGAGTGAAATGTGAGAATAGTCTTGTGATTTGTGCAGAGAGAGAGTGATATGAGAGAATAGTCTTGTGATTTGTACAGAGAGAGAGTGAAATGAGAGAATAGTCTTGTGATTTGTGCAGAAAGAGAGTGAAATGAGAGAATAGTCTTGTGATTTGTGCAGAGAGAGAGTGAAATGAGAGAATAGTCTTGTGATTTGTACAGAGAGAGAGTGAAATGAGGGAATAGTCTTGTGATTTGTGCAGAGAGAGAGTGAAATGAGAGAATAGTCTTGTGATTTGTACAGAGAGAGAGAGTGAAATGAGGGAATAGTCTTGTGATTTGTACAGAGAGAGAGTGAAATGTGAGAATAGTCTTGTGATTTGTGCAGAGAGAGAGTGAAATGAGAGAATAGTCTTGTGATTTGTGTAGAGAGAGAGTGAAATGGGAGAATAGTCTTGGGATTTGTGCAGAAAGAGAGTGAAATGAGAGAATAGTCTTGTGATTTGTGCAGAGAGAGAGTGAAATGAGAGAATAGTCTTGTGATTTGTGCAGAGAGAGAGTGAAATGAGAGAATAGTCTTGTGATTTGTGCAGAGAGAGAGTGAAATGAGAGAATAGTCTTGTGATTTGTACAGAGAGAGAGTGAAATGAGGGAACAGTCTTGTGATTTGTGCAGAAAGAGAGTGAAATGAGAGAATAGTCTTGTGATTTGTGCAGAAAGAGAGTGAAATGAGAGAATAGTCTTGTGATTTGTGCAGAGAGAGAGTGAAATGAGGGAATAGTCTTGTGATTTGTGCAGAGAGAGAGTGAAATGAGAGAATAGTCTTGTGATTTGTACAGAGAGAGAGTGAAATGAGAGAATAGTCTTGTGATTTGTGCAGAGAGAGTGATATGAGGGAATAGTCTTGTGATTTGTGCAGAAAGAGAGTGAAATGAGAGAATAGTCTTGTGATTTGTGCAGAGAGAGAAATGAGAGAATAGTCTTGTGATTTGTGCAGAAAGAGAGTGAAATGAGAGAATAGTCTTGTGATTTGTGCAGAGAGAGAAATATGAGAGAATAGTCTTGTGATTTGTGCAGAGAGAGAGTGAAATGTGAGAATAGTCTTGTGATTTGTGCAGAGAGAGAGTGAAATGAGAGAATAGTCTTGTGATTTGTGCAGAGAGTGAAATGAGAGAATAGTCTTGTGATTTGTACAGAGAGAGAGTGAAATGGGAGAATAGTCTTGTGATTTGTGCAGAGAGTGAAATGAGAGAATAGTCTTGTGATTTGTGCAGAGAGAGAGTGAAATGAGAGAATAGTCTTGTGATTTGTGCAGAGAGAGAGTGAAATGGGAGAATAGTCTTGTGATTTGTGCAGAAAGAGAGTGAAATGAGAGAATAGTCTTGTGATTTGTGCAGAGAGTGAAATGAGAGAATAGTCTTGTGATTTGTGCAGAAAGAGAGTGAAATGAGAGAATAGTCTTGTGATTTGTGCAGAGAGTGAAATGAGAGAATAGTCTTGTGATTTGTGCAGAGAGAGAGTGAAATGAGAGAATAGTCTTGTGATTTGTGCAGAGAGAGAGTGAAATGAGAGAATAGTCTTGTGATTTGTGCAGAGAGAGAGTGAAATGAGAGAATAGTCTTGTGATTTGTGCAGAAAGAGAGTGAAATGAGAGAATAGTCTTGTGATATGTGCAGAGAGTGAGTGAAATGAGAGAATAGTCTAGTGATTTGTGCAGAAAGAGAGTGAAATGAGAGAATAGTCTTGTGATTTGTGCAGAAAGAGAGTGAAATGAGAGAACAGTCTTGTGATTTGTGCAGAAAGAGAGTGAAATGAGAGAATAGTCTTGTGATTTGTGCAGAAAGAGAGTGAAATGAGAGAATAGTCTTGTGATTTGTGCAGAAAGAGAGTGATATGAGAGAATAGTCTTGTGATTTGTGCAGAAAGAGAGTGAAATGAGAGAATAGTCTTGTGATTTGTGCAGAAAGAGAGTGAAATGAGAGAATAGTCTTGTGATTTGTGCAGAAAGAGAGTGAAATGGGAGAATAGTCTTGTGATTTGTGCAGAGAGAGAGTGAAATGAGAGAATAGTCTTGTGATTTGTGCAGAGAGAGAGTGAAATGAGAGAATAGTCTTGTGATTTGTGCAGAGAGAGAGTGAAATGAGAGAATAGTCTTGTGATTTGTGCAGAGAGAGAGTGAAATGTGAGAATAGTCTTGTGATTTGTGCAGAGAGAGAGTGAAATGGAGAATAGTCTTGTGATTTGTGCAGAGAAGAGAGTGAAATGAGAGGAATAGTCTTGTGATTTGTGCAGAGAGAGAGTGAAATGAGAGAATAGTCTTGTGATTTGTACAGAGAGAGAGTGAAATGAGAGAATAGTCTTGTGATTTGTGCAGAGAGAGAGAGTGAAATGAGAGAATAGTCTTGTGATTTGTGCAGAAAGAGAGTGAAATGAGAGAATAGTCTTGTGATTTGTGCAGACAGAGAGTGAAATGAGGAGAATAGTCTTGTGATTTGTGCAGACAGAGAGTGAAATGAGAGAATAGTCTTGTGATTTGTGCAGAGAGAGAGTGAAATGAGAGAATAGTCTTGTGATTTGTGCAGAAAGAGAGTGAAATGAGAGAATAGTCTTGTGATTTGTGCAGAGAGAGAGTGAAATGAGAGAATAGTCTTGTGATTTGTGCAGAAAGAGAGTGAAATGAGAGAATAGTCTTGTGATTTGTGCAGACAGAGAGTGAAATGAGGGAATAGTCTTGTGATTTGTGCAGAGAGTGAGTGAAATGAGAGAACAGTCTTGTGATTTGTGCAGAGAGAGAGTGAAATGAGAGAATGGTCTTGTGATTTGTGCAGAGAGAGAGTGAAATGAGAGAATAGTCTTGTGATTTGTGCAGAAAGAGAGTGAAATGAGAGAATAGTCTTGTGATTTGTGCAGACAGAGAGTGAAATGAGGGAATAGTCTTGTGATTTGTGCAGAGAGTGAGTGAAATGAGAGAACAGTCTTGTGATTTGTGCAGAGAGAGAGTGAAATGAGAGAATAGTCTTGTGATTTGTGCAGAAAGAGAGTGAAATGTGAGAATAGTCTTGTGATTTGTGCAGAGAGAGAGTGAAATGAGAGAATAGTCTTGTGATTTGTACAGAGAGAGAGTGAAATGAGGGAATAGTCTTGTGATTTGTGCAGAGAGAGAGTGAAATGAGAGAATAGTCTTGTGATTTGTACAGAGAGAGAGTGAAATGAGGGAATAGTCTTGTGATTTGTACAGAGAGAGAGTGAAATGTGAGAATAGTCTTGTGATTTGTGCAGAGAGAGAGTGAAATGAGAGAATAGTCTTGTGATTTGTGTAGAGAGAGAGTGAAATGGGAGAATAGTCTTGGATTTGTGCAGAAAGAGAGTGAAATGAGAGAATAGTCTTGTGATTTGTGCAGAGAGAGAGTGAAATGAGAGAATAGTCTTGTGATTTGTGCAGAGAGAGAGTGAAATGAGAGAATAGACTTGTGATTTGTGCAGAGAGAGAGTGAAATGAGAGAATAGTCTTGTGATTTGTGCAGAAAGAGAGTGAAATAAGAGAATAGTCTTGTGATTTGTGCAGAGAGAGAGTGAAATGAGAGAATAGTCTTGTGATTTGTGCAGAGAGAGAGTGAAATGAGGGAATAGTCTTGTGATTTGTGCAGAGAGAGAGTGAAATGAGAGAATAGTCTTGTGATTTGTGCAGAGAGAGAGTGAAATGAGAGAATAGTCTTGTGATTTGTGCAGAGAGAGAGTGAAATGAGAGAATAGTCTTGTGATTTGTGCAGAAGAGAGAGTGAAATGAGGGAATAGTCTTGTGATTTGTGCAGAGAGAGAGTGAAATGAGAGAATAGTCTTGTGATTTGTACAGAGAGAGAGTGAAATGAGAGAATAGTCTTGTGATTTGTGCAGAGAGAGTGAAATGAGGGAATAGTCTTGTGATTTGTGCAGAAAGAGAGTGAAATGAGAGAATAGTCTTGTGATTTGTGCAGAGAGAGAAATGAGAGAATAGTCTTGTGATTTGTGCAGAAAGAGAGTGAAATGAGAGAATAGTCTTGTGATTTGTGCAGAGAGAGAGTGAAATGAGGGAATAGTCTTGTGATTTGTGAAGAGAGTGAAATGAGAGAATAGTCTTGTGATTTGTGAAGAGAGTGAAATGAGGGAATAGTCTTGTGATTTGTGAAGAGAGTGAAATGAGAGAATAGTCTTGTGATTTGTGCAGAGAGAGTGAAATGAGGGAATAGTCTTGTGATTTGTGCAGAAAGAGAGTGAAATGAGAGAATAGTCTTGTGATTTGTGCAGAGAGAGAGTGAAATGGGAGAATAGTCTTGTGATTTGTGCAGAAAGAGAGTGAAATGAGAGAATAGTCTTGTGATTTGTGCAGAGAGAGAGTGAAATGGGAGAATAGTCTTGTGATTTGTGCAGAAAGAGAGTGAAATGAGAGAATAGTCTTGTGATTTGTGCAGAGAGAGAGTGAAATGAGAGAATAGTCTTGTGATTTGTGCAGAGAGTGAAATGAGAGAATAGTCTTGTGATTTGTACAGAGAGAGAGTGAAATGGGAGAATAGTCTTGTGATTTGTGCAGAAAGAGAGTGAAATGAGAGAATAGTCTTGTGATTTGTGCAGAGAGAGAGTGAAATGGGAGAATAGTCTTGTGATTTGTGCAGAGAGAGAGTGAAATGAGAGAATAGTCTTGTGATTTGTGCAGAAAGAGAGTAAAATGAGAGAATAGTCTTGTGATTTGTGCAGAGAGTGAAATGAGAGAATAGTCTTGTAATTTGTGCAGAAAGAGAGTGAAATGAGAGAATAGTCTTGTGATTTGTGCAGAAAGAGAGTGATATGAGAGAATAGTCTTGTGATTTGTGCAGAGAGAGAGTGAAATGAGAGAATAGTCTTGTGATTTGTGCAGAGAAAGAGAGTGAAATGAGAGAATAGTCTTGTGATTTGTGCAGAAAGAGAGTGAAATGAGAGAATAGTCTTGTGATTTGTGCAGAGAGAGAGTGAAATGAGAGAATAGTCTTGTGATTTGTGCAGAAAGAGAGTGAAATGAGAGAATAGTCTTGTGATTTGTGCAGAAAGAGAGTGAAATGGGAGAATAGTCTTGTGATTTGTGCAGAAAGAGAGTGAAATGGGAGAATAGTCTTGTGATTTGTGCAGAAAGAGAGTGAAATGAGAGAATAGTCTTGTGATTTGTGCAGAGAGAGAGTGAAATGAGAGAATAGTCTTGTGATTTGTGCAGAAAGAGAGTGAAATGAGAGAATAGTCTTGTGATTTGTGCAGAAAGAGAGTGATATGAGAGAATAGTCTTGTGATTTGTGCAGAAAGAGAGTGAAATGAGAGAATAGTCTAGTGATTTGTGCAGAAAGAGAGTGAAATGAGAGAATAGTCTTGTGATTTGTGCAGAAAGAGAGTGAAATGAGAGAACAGTCTTGTGATTTGTGCAGAAAGAGAGTGAAATGAGAGAATAGTCTTGTGATTTGTGCAGAAAGAGAGTGAAATGAGAGAATAGTCTTGTGATTTGTGCAGAAAGAGAGTGAAATGGGAGAATAGTCTTGTGATTTGTGCAGAAAGAGAGTGAAATGAGAGAATAGTCTTGTGATTTGTGCAGAAAGAGAGTGAAATGGGAGAATAGTCTTGTGATTTGTGCAGAAAGAGAGTGAAATGAGAGAATATCTTGTGATTTGTGCAGAGAGAGAGTGAAATGGGAGAATAGTCTTGTGATTTGTGCAGAAAGAGAGTGAAATGAGAGAATAGTCTTGTGATTTGTACAGAGAGAGAGTGAAATGAGGGAATAGTCTTGTGATTTGTGCAGAGAGAGAGTGAAATGGGAGAATAGTCTTGTGATTTGTGCAGAGAAAGAGAGTGAAATGAGAGAATAGTCTTGTGATTTGTGCAGAGAAAGAGAGTGAAATGAGAGAATAGTCTTGTGATTTGTGCAGAGAGAGAGTGAAATGAGGGAATAGTCTTGTGATTTGTGCAGAGAGAGAGAGTGAAATGAGAGAATAGTCTTGTGATTTGTGCAGAAAGAGAGTAATATGGGAGAATAGTCTTGTGATTTGTGCAGAGAGAGAGTGAAATGGGAGAATAGTCTTGTGATTTGTGCAGAAAGAGAGTGAAATGAGGAGAACAGTCTTGTGATTTGTGCAGAGAGAGAGTGAAATGAGAGAATAGTCTTGTGATTTGTGCAGACAGAGAGTGAAATGAGAGAATAGTCTTGTGATTTGTGCAGACAGAGAGTGAAATGAGGGAATAGTCTTGTGATTTGTGCAGAGAGAGAGTGAAATGAGAGAATAGTCTTGTGATTTGTGCAGAGAGAGAGTGAAATGAGAGAATAGTCTTGTGATTTGTGCAGAAAGAGAGTGAAATGAGAGAATAGTCTTGTGATTTGTGCAGAAAGAGAGTGATATGAGAGAATAGTCTTGTGATTTGTGCAGAAAGAGAGTGAAATGAGAGAATAGTCTTGTGATTTGTGCAGAAGAGAGTGAAATGAGAGAATAGTCTTGTGATTTGTGCAGAGAGAGAGTGAAATGAGAGAATAGTCTTGTGATTTGTGCAGAAAGAGAGTAAAATGAGAGAATAGTCTTGTGATTTGTGCAGAGAGTGAAATGAGAGAATAGTCTTGTAATTTGTGCAGAAAGAGAGTGAAATGAGAGAATAGTCTTGTGATTTGTGCAGAAAGAGAGTGATATGAGAGAATAGTCTTGTGATTTGTGCAGAGAGAGAGTGAAATGAGAGAATAGTCTTGTGATTTGTGCAGAGAAAGAGAGTGAAATGAGAGAATAGTCTTGTGATTTGTGCAGAAAGAGAGTGAAATGAGAGAATAGTCTTGTGATTTGTGCAGAGAGAGAGTGAAATGAGAGAATAGTCTTGTGATTTGTGCAGAAAGAGAGTGAAATGAGAGAATAGTCTTGTGATTTGTGCAGAAAGAGAGTGAAATGAGAGAATAGTCTTGTGATTTGTGCAGAAAGAGAGTGAAATGGGAGAATAGTCTTGTGATTTGTGCAGAAAGAGAGTGAAATGAGAGAATAGTCTTGTGATTTGTGCAGAAAGAGAGTGAAATGAGAGAATAGTCTTGTGATTTGTGCAGAAAGAGAGTGAAATGAGAGAATAGTCTTGTGATTTGTGCAGAGAAGAGAGTGATATGAGAGAATAGTCTTGTGATTTGTGCAGAAAGAGAGTGAAATGAGAGAATAGTCTAGTGATTTGTGCAGAAAGAGAGTGAAATGAGAGAATAGTCTTGTGATTTGTGCAGAAAGAGAGTGAAATGGAGAACAGTCTTGTGATTTGTGCAGAAAGAGAGTGAAATGAGAGAATAGTCTTGTGATTTGTGCAGAAAGAGAGTGAAATGAGAGAATAGTCTTGTGATTTGTGCAGAAAGAGAGTGAAATGGGAGAATAGTCTTGTGATTTGTGCAGAAAGAGAGTGAAATGAGAGAATAGTCTTGTGATTTGTGCAGAAAGAGAGTGAAATGGAGAGAATAGTCTTGTGATTGTGCAGAAAGAGAGTGAAATGAGAGAATAGTCTTGTGATTTGTGCAGAGAGAGAGTGAAATGGGAGAATAGTCTTGTGATTTGTGCAGAAGAGAGTGAAATGAGAGAATAGTCTTGTGATTTGAAGCAGAGAGAGAGTGAAATGAGGAATAGTCTTGTGATTTGTGCAGAAGAGAGAGTGAAATGAGAGAATAGTCTTGTGATTTGTGCAGAGAAAGAGAGTGAAATGAGAGAATAGTCTTGTGATTTGTGCAGAGAAAGAGAGTGAAATGAGAGAATAGTCTTGTGATTTGTGCAGAGAAGAGAGTGAAATGAGAGAATAGTCTTGTGATTTGTGCAGAAGAGAGAGTGAAATGGGAGAATAGTCTTGTGATTTGTGCAGAAAGAGAGTGAAATGAGAGAATAGTCTTGTGATTTGTGCAGAAGAGAGTGAAATGAGAGGAATAGTCTTGTGAATTTGTGCAGAAAGAGAGTGAAATGAGAGAATAGTCTTGTGATTTGTGCAGAAAGAGAGTGATATGAGAGAATAGTCTTGTGATTTGTGCAGAAGAGAGAGTGAAATGAGAGAATAGTCTTGTGATTTGTGCAGAGAAGAGAGTGAAATGAGAGAATAGTCTTGTGATTTGTGCAGAAAGAGAGTGAAATGAGAGAATAGTCTTGTGATTTGTGCAGAGAGAGAGTGAAATGAGAGAATAGTCTTGTGATTTGTGCAGAAAGAGAGTGAAATGAGAGAATAGTCTTGTGATTTGTGCAGAAAGAGAGTGAAATGAGGAGAATAGTCCTTGTGATTTGTGCAGAAAGAGAGTGAAATGGGAGAATAGTCTTGTGATTTGTGCAGAGAAGAGAGTGAAATGAGAGAATAGTCTTGTGATTTGTGCAGAAAGAGAGTGAAATGAGAGAATAGTCTTGTGATTTGTGCAGAAAGAGAGTGAAATGAGAGAATAGTCTTGTGATTTGTGCAGAAAGAGAGTGATATGAGAGAATAGTCTTGTGATTTGTGCAGAAAGAGAGTGAAATGAGAGAATAGTCTAGTGATTTGTGCAGAAAGAGAGTGAAATGAGAGAATAGTCTTGTGATTTGTGCAGAAAGAGAGTGAAATGGGAGAACAGTCTTGTGATTTGTGCAGAAAGAGAGTGAAATGAGAGAATAGTCTTGTGATTTGTGCAGAAAGAGAGTGAAATGGGAGAATAGTCTTGTGATTTGTGCAGAAAGAGAGTGAAATGAGAGAATATCTTGTGATTTGTGCAGAAAAGAGAGTGAAATGAGAGAATAGTCTTGTGATTTGTGCAGAGAAGAGAGTGAAATGAGAGAATAGTCTTGTGATTTGCACAGAGAGAGAGTGAAATGAGGGAATAGTCTTGTGATTTGTGCAGAGAGAGAGTGAAATGGGAGAATAGTCTTGTGATTTGTGCAGAGAAAGAGAGTGAAATGAGAGAATAGTCTTGTGATTTGTGCAGAGAAAGAGAGTGAAATGAGAGAATAGTCTTGTGATTTGTGCAGAGAGAGAGTGAAATGAGGGAATAGTCTTGTGATTTGTGCAGAGAGAGAGAGTGAAATGAGAGAATAGTCTTGTGATTTGTGCAGAAAGAGAGTAATATGGGAGAATAGTCTTGTGATTTGTGCAGAGAGAGAGTGAAATGGGAGAATAGTCTTGTGATTTGTGCAGAAAGAGAGTGAAATGAGAGAACAGTCTTGTGATTTGTGCAGAGAGAGAGTGAAATGAGAGAATAGTCTTGTGATTTGTGCAGACAGAGAGTGAAATGAGAGAATAGTCTTGTGATTTGTGCAGACAGAGAGTGAAATGAGAGAATAGTCTTGTGATTTGTGCAGAGAGAGAGTGAAATGAGAGAATAGTCTTGTGATTTGTGCAGAGAGAGAGTGAAATGAGAGAATAGTCTTGTGATTTGTGCAGAAAGAGAGTGAAATGAGAGAATAGTCTTGTGATTTGTGCAGAAAGAGAGTGATATGAGAGAATAGTCTTGTGATTTGTGCAGAAAGAGAGTGAAATGAGAGAATAGTCTTGTGATTTGTGCAGAAAGAGAGTGAAATGAGAGAACACTCTTGTGATTTGTGCAGAAAGAGAGTGAAATGAGAGAATAGTCTTGTGATTTGTGCAGAAAGAGAGTGAAATGAGAGAATAGTCTTGTGATTTGTGCAGAAAGAGAGTGATATGAGAGAATAGTCTTGTGATTTGTGCAGAAAGAGAGTGAAATGAGAGAATAGTCTTGTGATTTGTGCAGAAAGAGAGTGAAATGAGAGAACAGTCTTGTGATTTGTGCAGAAAGAGAGTGAAATGAGAGAATAGTCTTGTGATTTGTGCAGAAAGAGAGTGAAATGAGAGAATAGTCTTGTGATTTGTGCAGAAAGAGAGTGAAATGGAGAATAGTCTTGTGATTTGTGCAGAAAGAGAGTGAAATGAGAGAATAGTCTTGTGATTTGTGCAGAAAGAGAGTGAAATGGGAGACTAGTCTTGTGATTTGTGCAGAAAGAGAGTGAAATGAGAGAATAGTCTTGTGATTTGTGCAGAGAGAGAGTGAAATGGGAGAATAGTCTTGTGATTTGTGCAGAAAAGAGAGTGAAATGAGAGAATAGTCTTGTGATTTGTACAGAGAGAGAGTGAAATGAGGGAATAGTCTTGTGATTTGTGCAGAGAGAGAGTGAAATGGGAGAATAGTCTTGTGATTTGTGCAGAGAAAGAGAGTGAAATGAGAGAATAGTCTTGTGATTTGTGCAGAGAGAGAGAGTGAAATGAGAGAATAGTCTTGTGATTTGTGCAGAAAGAGAGTAATATGGGAGAATAGTCTTGTGATTTGTGCAGAGAGAGAGTGAAATGGGAGAATAGTCTTGTTATTTGTGCAGAAAGAGAGTGAAATGAGAGAACAGTCTTGTGATTTGTGCAGAGAGAGAGTGAAATGAGAGAATAGTCTTGTGATTTGTGCAGAGAGAGAGTGAAATGGGAGAATAGTCTTGTGATTTGTGCAGAAAGAGAGTGAAATGAGAGAATAGTCTTGTGATTTGTGCAGACAGAGAGTGAAATGAGGGAATAGTCTTGTGATTTGTGCAGAGAGAGAGTGAAATGGGAGAATAGTCTTGTGATTTGTGCAGAGAAAGAGAGTGAAATGAGAGAATAGTCTTGTGATTTGTGCAGAGAGAGAGTGAAATGAGAGAATAGTCTTGTGATTTGTGCAGAGAGAGAGAGTGAAATGAGAGAATAGTCTTGTGATTTGTGCAGAAGAGAGTAATATGGGAGAATAGTCTTGTGATTTGTGCAGAAAGAGAGTGAAATGAGAGAACAGTCTTGTGATTTGTGCAGAGAGAGAGTGAAATGAGAGAATAGTCTTGTGATTTGTGCAGACAGAGAGTGAAATGAGAGAATAGTCTTGTGATTTGTGCAGACAGAGAGTGAAATGAGGGAATAGTCTTGTGATTTGTGCAGAGAGTGAGTGAAATGAGAGAATAGTCTTGTGATTTGTGCAGAAAGAGAGTGAAATGAGAGAATAGTCTTGTGATTTGTGCAGAAAGAGAGTGATATGAGAGAATAGTCTTGTGATTTGTGCAGAAAGAGAGTGAAATGAGAGAATAGTCTTGTGATTTGTGCAGAAAGAGAGTGAAATGAGGAGAACAGTCTTGTGATTTGTGCAGAAAGAGAGTGAAATGAGAGAATAGTCTTGTGATTTGTGCAGAAAGAGAGTGAAATGAGAGAATAGTCTTGTGATTTGTGCAGAAAGAGAGTGAAATGGGAGAATAGTCTTGTGATTTGTGCAGAAAGAGAGTGAATGAGAGAATAGTCTTGTGATTTGTGCAGAAAGAGAGTGAAATGGAGAGTAGTCTTGTGATTTGTGCAGAAAGAGAGTGAAATGAGAGAATAGTCTTGTGATTTGTGCAGAGAGAGAGTGAAATGGGAGAATAGTCTTGTGATTTGTGCAGAAAGAGAGTGAAATGAGAGAATAGTCTTGTGATTTGTACAGAGAGAGAGTGAAATGAGGGAATAGTCTTGTGATTTGTGCAGAGAGAGAGTGAAATGGGAGAATAGTCTTGTGATTTGTGCAGAGAAAGAGAGTGAAATGAGAGAATAGTCTTGTGATTTGTGCAGAGAGAGAGTGAAATGAGAGAATAGTCTTGTGATTTGTGCAGACAGAGAGTGAAATGAGAGAATAGTCTTGTGATTTGTGCAGACAGAGAGTGAAATGAGGGAATAGTCTTGTGATTTGTGCAGAGAGTGAGTGAAATGAGAGAATAGTCTTGTGATTTGTGCAGAAAGAGAGTGAAATGAGAGAATAGTCTTGTGATTTGTGCAGAAAGAGAGTGATATGAGAGAATAGTCTTGTGATTTGTGCAGAAAGAGAGTGAAATGAGAGAATAGTCTTGTGATTTGTGCAGAAAGAGAGTGAAATGAGAGAACAGTCTTGTGATTTGTGCAGAAAGAGAGTGAAATGAGAGAATAGTCTTGTGATTTGTGCAGAAGAGAGAGTGAAATGGGAGAATAGTCTTGTGATTTGTGCAGAAAGAGAGTGAAATGAGAGAATAGTCTTGTGATTTGTGCAGAAAGAGAGTGAAATGGAGAGTAGTCTTGTGATTTGTGCAGAAAGAGAGTGAAATGAGAGAATAGTCTTGTGATTTGTGCAGAGAGAGAGTGAAATGGGAGAATAGTCTTGTGATTTGTGCAGAAAGAGAGTGAAATGAGAGAATAGTCTTGTGATTTGTACAGAGAGAGAGTGAAATGAGGGAATAGTCTTGTGATTTGTGCAGAGAGAGAGTGAAATGGGAGAATAGTCTTGTGATTTGTGCAGAAAGAGAGTGAAATGAGAGAACAGTCTTGTGATTTGTGCAGAAAGAGAGTGATATGAGAGAATAGTCTTGTGATTTGTGCAGAAAGAGAGTGAAATGAGAGAATAGTCTTGTGATTTGTGCAGAAAGAGAGTGAAATGAGAGAACAGTCTTGTGATTTGTGCAGAAAGAGAGTGAAATGAGAGAATAGTCTTGTGATTTGTGCAGAAAGAGAGTGAAATGAGAGAATAGTCTTGTGATTTGTGCAGAAAGAGAGTGAAATGGGAGAATAGTCTTGTGATTTGTGCAGAAAGAGAGTGAAATGAGAGAATAGTCTTGTGATTTGTGCAGAAAGAGAGTGAAATGGGAGACTAGTCTTGTGATTTGTGCAGAAAGAGAGTGAAATGAGAGAATAGTCTTGTGATTTGTGCAGAGAGAGAGTGAAATGGGAGAATAGTCTTGTGATTTGTGCAGAAAGAGAGTGAAATGAGAGAATAGTCTTGTGATTTGTACAGAGAGAGAGTGAAATGAGGGAATAGTCTTGTGATTTGTGCAGAGAGAGAGTGAAATGGGAGAATAGTCTTGTGATTTGTGCAGAGAAAGAGAGTGAAATGAGAGAATAGTCTTGTGATTTGTGCAGAGAGAGAGAGTGAAATGAGAGAATAGTCTTGTGATTTGTGCAGAAAGAGAGTAATATGGGAGAATAGTCTTGTGATTTGTGCAGAGAGAGAGTGAAATGGGAGAATAGTCTTGTTATTTGTGCAGAAAGAGAGTGAAATGAGAGAACAGTCTTGTGATTTGTGCAGAGAGAGAGTGAAATGAGAGAATAGTCTTGTGATTTGTGCAGAAAGAGAGTGAAATGGGAGAATAGTCTTGTGATTTGTGCAGAAAGAGAGTGAAATGAGAGAATAGTCTTGTGATTTGTGCAGAGAGAGAGTGAAATGAGGGAATAGTCTTGTGATTTGTGCAGAGAGAGAGTGAAATGGGAGAATAGTCTTGTGATTTGTGCAGAGAAAGAGAGTGAAATGAGAGAATAGTCTTGTGATTTGTGCAGAGAGAGAGTGAAATGAGGGAATAGTCTTGTGATTTGTGCAGAGAGAGAGAGTGAAATGAGAGAATAGTCTTGTGATTTGTGCAGAAAGAGAGTAATATGGGAGAATAGTCTTGTGATTTGTGCAGAAAGAGAGTGAAATGAGAGAACAGTCTTGTGATTTGTGCAGAGAGAGAGTGAAATGAGAGAATAGTCTTGTGATTTGTGCAGACAGAGAGTGAAATGAGAGAATAGTCTTGTGATTTGTGCAGACAGAGAGTGAAATGAGGGAATAGTCTTGTGATTTGTGCAGAGAGTGAGTGAAATGAGAGAATAGTCTTGTGATTTGTGCAGAAAGAGAGTGAAATGAGAGAATAGTCTTGTGATTTGTGCAGAAAGAGAGTGATATGAGAGAATAGTCTTGTGATTTGTGCAGAAAGAGAGTGAAATGAGAGAATAGTCTTGTGATTTGTGCAGAAAGAGAGTGAAATGAGAGAACAGTCTTGTGATTTGTGCAGAGAGAGAGTGAAATGAGAGAATAGTCTTGTGATTTGTGCAGAAAGAGAGTGAAATGAGAGAATAGTCTTGTGATTTGTGCAGAAAGAGAGTGAAATGGGAGAATAGTCTTGTGATTTGTGCAGAAAGAGAGTGAAATGAGAGAATAGTCTTGTGATTTGTGCAGAAAGAGAGTGAAATGGGAGAGTAGTCTTGTGATTTGTGCAGAAAGAGAGTGAAATGAGAGAATAGTCTTGTGATTTGTGCAGAGAGAGAGTGAAATGGGAGAATAGTCTTGTGATTTGTGCAGAAAGAGAGTGAAATGAGAGAATAGTCTTGTGATTTGTACAGAGAGAGAGTGAAATGAGGGAATAGTCTTGTGATTTGTGCAGAGAGAGAGTGAAATGGGAGAATAGTCTTGTGATTTGTGCAGAGAGAGAGAGTGAAATGAGAGAATAGTCTTGTGATTTGAGCAGAGAGAGAGTGAAATGAGAGAATAGTCTTGTGATTTGTGCAGACAGAGAGTGAAATGAGAGAATAGTCTTGTGATTTGTGCAGACAGAGAGTGAAATGAGGGAATAGTCTTGTGATTTGTGCAGAGAGTGAGTGAAATGAGAGAATAGTCTTGTGATTTGTGCAGAAAGAGAGTGAAATGAGAGAATAGTCTTGTGATTTGTGCAGAAAGAGAGTGATATGAGAGAATAGTCTTGTGATTTGTGCAGACAGAGAGTGAAATGAGAGAATAGTCTTGTGATTTGTGCAGAAAGAGAGTGAAATGAGAGAACAGTCTTGTGATTTGTGCAGAAAGAGAGTGAAATGAGAGAATAGTCTTGTGATTTGTGCAGAAAGAGAGTGAAATGGGAGAATAGTCTTGTGATTTGTGCAGAAAGAGAGTGAAATGAGAGAATAGTCTTGTGATTTGTGCAGAAAGAGAGTGAAATGGGAGACTAGTCTTGTGATTTGTGCAGAAAGAGAGTGAAATGAGAGAATAGTCTTGTGATTTGTGCAGAGAGAGAGTGAAATGGGAGAATAGTCTTGTGATTTGTGCAGAAAGAGAGTGAAATGAGAGAATAGTCTTGTGATTTGTACAGAGAGAGAGTGAAATGAGGGAATAGTCTTGTGATTTGTGCAGAGAGAGAGTGAAATGGGAGAATAGTCTTGTGATTTGTGCAGAGAAAGAGAGTGAAATGAGAGAATAGTCTTGTGATTTGTGCAGAGAGAGAGTGAAATGAGGGAATAGTCTTGTGATTTGTGCAGAGAGAGAGAGTGAAATGAGAGAATAGTCTTGTGATTTGTGCAGAAAGAGAGTAATATGGGAGAATAGTCTTGTGATTTGTGCAGAGAGAGAGTGAAATGGGAGAATAGTCTTGTTATTTGTGCAGAAAGAGAGTGAAATGAGAGAACAGTCTTGTGATTTGTGCAGAGAGAGAGTGAAATGAGAGAATAGTCTTGTGATTTGTGCAGAAAGAGAGTGAAATGGGAGAATAGTCTTGTGATTTGTGCAGAAAGAGAGTGAAATGAGAGAATAGTCTTGTGATTTGTGCAGACAGAGAGTGAAATGAGGGAATAGTCTTGTGATTTGTGCAGAGAGTGAGTGAAATGAGAGAATAGTCTTGTGATTTGTGCAGAGAGAGAGTGAAATGAGAGAATAGTCTTGTGATTTGTGCAGAAAGAGAGTGAAATGAGAGAATAGTCTTGTGATTTGTGCAGAAAGAGAGTGATATGAGAGAATAGTCTTGTGATTTGTGCAGAAAGAGAGTGAAATGAGAGAATAGTCTTGTGATTTGTGCAGAAAGAGAGTGAAATGAGAGAACAGTCTTGTGATTTGTGCAGAAAGAGAGTGAAATGAGAGAATAGTCTTGTGATTTGTGCAGAAAGAGAGTGAAATGAGAGAATAGTCTTGTGATTTGTGCAGAAAGAGAGTGAAATGGGAGAATAGTCTTGTGATTTGTGCAGAAAGAGAGTGAAATGAGAGAATAGTCTTGTGATTTGTGCAGAAAGAGAGTGAAATGGGAGAGTAGTCTTGTGATTTGTGCAGAAAGAGAGTGAAATGAGAGAATAGTCTTGTGATTTGTGCAGAGAGAGAGTGAAATGGGAGAATAGTCTTGTGATTTGTGCAGAAAGAGAGTGAAATGAGAGAATAGTCTTGTGATTTGTACAGAGAGAGAGTGAAATGAGGGAATAGTCTTGTGATTTGTGCAGAGAGAGAGTGAAATGGGAGAATAGTCTTGTGATTTGTGCAGAGAAAGAGAGTGAAATGAGAGAATAGTCTTGTGATTTGTGCAGAGAGAGAGTGAAATGAGAGAATAGTCTTGTGATTTGTGCAGACAGAGAGTGAAATGAGAGAATAGTCTTGTGATTTGTGCAGACAGAGAGTGAAATGAGGGAATAGTCTTGTGATTTGTGCAGAGAGTGAGTGAAATGAGAGAATAGTCTTGTGATTTGTGCAGAGAGAGAGTGAAATGAGAGAATAGTCTTGTGATTTGTGCAGAAAGAGAGTGAAATGAGAGAATAGTCTTGTGATTTGTGCAGAAAGAGAGTGATATGAGAGAATAGTCTTGTGATTTGTGCAGAAAGAGAGTGAAATGAGAGAATAGTCTTGTGATTTGTGCAGAAAGAGAGTGAAATGAGAGAATAGTCTTGTGATTTGTGCAGAAAGAGAGTGAAATGAGAGAATAGTCTTGTGATTTGTGCAGAAAGAGAGTGAAATGAGAGAATAGTCTTGTGATTTGTGCAGAAAGAGAGTGAAATGGGAGAATAGTCTTGTGATTTGTGCAGAAAGAGAGTGAAATGAGAGAATAGTCTTGTGATTTGTGCAGAAAGAGAGTGAAATGGGAGAGTAGTCTTGTGATTTGTGCAGAAAGAGAGTGAAATGAGAGAATAGTCTTGTGATTTGTGCAGAGAGAGAGTGAAATGAGAGAATAGTCTTGTGATTTGTGCAGAAAGAGAGTGAAATGAGAGAATAGTCTTGTGATTTGTACAGAGAGAGAGTGAAATGAGGGAATAGTCTTGTGATTTGTGCAGAGAGAGAGTGAAATGGGAGAATAGTCTTGTGATTTGTGCAGAGAAAGAGAGTGAAATGAGAGAATAGTCTTGTGATTTGTGCAGAGAGAGAGTGAAATGAGGGAATAGTCTTGTGATTTGTGCAGAGAGAGAGAGTGAAATGAGAGAATAGTCTTGTGATTTGTGCAGAAAGAGAGTAATATGGGAGAATAGTCTTGTGATTTGTGCAGAGAGAGAGTGAAATGGGAGAATAGTCTTGTTATTTGTGCAGAAGAGAGAGTGAAATGAGAGAACAGTCTTGTGATTTGTGCAGAGAGAGAGTGAAATGAGAGAATAGTCTTGTGATTTGTGCAGAAAGAGAGTGAAATGGGAGAATAGTCTTGTGATTTGTGCAGAAAGAGAGTGAAATGAGAGAATAGTCTTGTGATTTGTGCAGAAAGAGAGTGAAATGGGAGAGTAGTCTTGTGATTTGTGCAGAAAGAGAGTGAAATGAGAGAATAGTCTTGTGATTTGTGCAGAGAGAGAGTGAAATGGGAGAATAGTCTTGTGATTTGTGCAGAAAGAGAGTGAAATGAGAGAATAGTCTTGTGATTTGTACAGAGAGAGAGTGAAATGAGGGAATAGTCTTGTGATTTGTGCAGAGAGAGAGTGAAATGGGAGAATAGTCTTGTAATTTGTGCAGAGAAAGAGAGTGAAATGAGAGAATAGTCTTGTGATTTGTGCAGAGAGAGAGTGAAATGAGGGAATAGTCTTGTGATTTGTGCAGAGAGAGAGTGAAATGAGAGAATAGTCTTGTGATTTGTGCAGAGAGAGAGTGAAATGGGAGAATAGTCTTGTGATTTGTGCAGAAAGAGAGTGAAATGAGAGAATAGTCTTGTGATTTGTACAGAGAGAGAGTGAAATGAGGGAATAGTCTTGTGATTTGTGCAGAGAGAGAGTGAAATGGGAGAATAGTCTTGTGATCTGTGCAGAGAAAGAGAGTGAAATGAGAGAATAGTCTTGTGATTTGTGCAGAGAGAGAGTGAAATGAGAGAATAGTCTTGTGATTTGTGCAGAGAGAGAGAGTGAAATGAGAGAATAGTCTTGTGATTTGTGCAGAAAGAGAGTAATATGGGAGAATAGTCTTGTGATTTGTGCAGAGAGAGAGTGAAATGGGAGAATAGTCTTGTGATTTGTGCAGAAAGAGAGTGAAATGAGAGAACAGTCTTGTGATTTGTGCAGAGAGAGAGTGAAATGAGAGAATAGTCTTGTGAGTTGTGCAGACAGAGAGTGAAATGAGAGAATAGTCTTGTGATTTGTGCAGACAGAGAGTGAAATGAGGGAATAGTCTTGTGATTTGTGCAGAGAGTGAGTGAAATGAGAGAATAGTCTTGTGATTTGTGCAGAGAGAGAGTGAAATGAGAGAATAGTCTTGTGATTTGTGCAGAGAGAGAGTGAAATGAGAGAATAGTCTTGTGATTTGTGCAGAAAGAGAGTGAAATGAGAGAATAGTCTTGTGATTTGTGCAGAGAGAGAAATTAGAGAATAGTCTTGTGATTTGTGTAGAGAGAGAGTGAAATGGAAGAATAGTCTTGGGATTTGTGCAGAAAGAGAGTGAAATGAGAGAATAGTCTTGTGATTTGTGCAGAAAGAGAGTGAAATGAGAGAATAGTCTTGTGACTTGTGCAGAGAGAGAGTGAAATGAGAGAATAGTCTTGTGATTTGTACAGAGAGAGAAATGAGAGAATAGTCTTGTGATTTGTGCAGAGAGAGAGTGAAATGAGAGAATAGTCTTGTGATTTGTGCAGAGAGAGAGTGAAATGAGAGAATAGTCTTGTGATTTGTGCAGAGAGAGAGTGAAATGTGAGAACAGTCTTGTGATTTGTGCAGAAAGAGAGTGAAATGAGAGAATAGTCTTGTGATTTGTGCAGAAAGAGAGTGAAATGAGAGAATAGTCTTGTGATTTGTGCAGAAAGAGAGTGAAATGGGAGAATAGTCTTGTGATTTGTGCAGAAAGAGAGTGAAATGAGAGAATAGTCTTGTGATTTGTGCAGAAAGAGAGTGAAATGGGAGAATAGTCTTGTGATTTGTGCAGAAAGAGAGTGAAATGAGAGAATAGTCTTGTGATTTGTGCAGAGAGAGAGTGAAATGGGAGAATAGTCTTGTGATTTGTGCAGAAAGAGAGTGACATGAGAGAATAGTCTTGTGATTTGTACAGAGAGAGAGTGAAATGAGGGAATAGTCTTGTGATTTGTGCAGAGAGAGAGTGAAATGGGAGAATAGTCTTGTGATTTGTGCAGAGAAAGAGAGTGAAATGAGAGAATAGTCTTGTGATTTGTGCAGAGAGAGAGTGAAATGAGGGAATAGTCTTGTGATTTGTGCAGAGAGAGAGAGTGAAATGAGAGAATAGTCTTGTGATTTGTGCAGAAAGAGAGTAATATGGGAGAATAGTCTTGTGATTTGTGCAGAGAGAGAGTGAAATGGGAGAATAGTCTTGTGATTTGTGCAGAAAGAGAGTGAAATGAGAGAACAGTCTTGTGATTTGTGCAGAGAGAGAGTGAAATGAGAGAATAGTCTTGTGATTTGTGCAGACAGAGAGTGAAATGAGAGAATAGTCTTGTGATTTGTGCAGACAGAGAGTGAAATGAGGGAATAGTCTTGTGATTTGTGCAAAGAGTGAGTGAAATGAGAGAATAGTCTTGTGATTTGTGCAGAGAGAGAGTGAAATGAGAGAATAGTCTTGTGATTTGTGCAGAAAGAGAGTGAAATGAGAGAATAGTCTAGTGATTTGTGCAGAAAGAGAGTGAAATGAGAGAATAGTCTTGTGATTTGTGCAGAAAGAGAGTGAAATGAGAGAACAGTCTTGTGATTTGTGCAGAAAGAGAGTGAAATGAGAGAATAGTCTTGTGATTTGTGCAGAGAGAGAGTGAAATGAGGGAATAGTCTTGTGATTTGTGCAGAGAGAGAGAGTGAAATGAGAGAATAGTCTTGTGATTTGTGCAGAAAGAGAGTGAAATGAGAGAATAGTCTTGTGATTTGTGCAGAGAGAGAGTGAAATGGGAGAATAGTCTTGTGATTTGTGCAGAAAGAGAGTGAAATGAGAGAACAGTCTTGTGATTTGTGCAGAGAGAGAGTGAAATGAGAGAATAGTCTTGTGATTTGTGCAGAAAGAGAGTGAAATGGGAGAATAGTCTTGTGATTTGTGCAGAAAGAGAGTGAAATGAGAGAATAGTCTTGTGATTTGTGCAGAAAGAGAGTGAAATGGGAGAGTAGTCTTGTGATTTGTGCAGAAAGAGAGTGAAATGAGAGAATAGTCTTGTGATTTGTGCAGAGAGAGAGTGAAATGGGAGAATAGTCTTGTGATTTGTGCAGAAAGAGAGTGAAATGAGAGAATAGTCTTGTGATTTGTACAGAGAGAGAGTGAAATGAGGGAATAGTCTTGTGACTTGTGCAGAGAGAGAGTGAAATGGGAGAATAGTCTTGTGATTTGTGCAGAGAAAGAGAGTGAAATGAGAGAATAGTCTTGTGATTTGTGCAGAGAGAGAGTGAAATGAGGGAATAGTCTTGTGATTTGTGCAGAGAGAGAGTGAAATGAGAGAATAGTCTTGTGATTTGTGCAGAGAGAGAGTGAAATGGGAGAATAGTCTTGTGATTTGTGCAGAAAGAGAGTGAAATGAGAGAATAGTCTTGTGATTTGTACAGAGAGAGAGTGAAATGAGGGAATAGTCTTGTGATTTGTGCAGAGAGAGAGTGAAATGGGAGAATAGTCTTGTGATTTGTGCAGAGAAAGAGAGTGAAATGAGAGAATAGTCTTGTGATTTGTGCAGAGAGAGAGTGAAATGAGAGAATAGTCTTGTGATTTGTGCAGAGAGAGAGAGTGAAATGAGAGAATAGTCTTGTGATTTGTGCAGAAAGAGAGTAATATGGGAGAATAGTCTTGTGATTTGTGCAGAGAGAGAGTGAAATGGGAGAATAGTCTTGTGATTTGTGCAGAAAGAGAGTGAAATGAGAGAACAGTCTTGTGATTTGTGCAGAGAGAGAGTGAAATGAGAGAATAGTCTTGTGATTTGTGCAGACAGAGAGTGAAATGAGAGAATAGTCTTGTGATTTGTGCAGACAGAGAGTGAAATGAGGGAATAGTCTTGTGATTTGTGCAGAGAGTGAGTGAAATGAGAGAATAGTCTTGTGATTTGTGCAGAGAGAGAGTGAAATGAGAGAATAGTCTTGTGATTTGTGCAGAGAGAGAGTGAAATGAGAGAATAGTCTTGTGATTTGTGCAGAAAGAGAGTGAAATGAGAGAATAGTCTTGTGATTTGTGCAGAGAGAGAAATGAGAGAATAGTCTTGTGATTTGTGCAGAAAGAGAGTGAAATGAGAGAATAGTCTTGTGATTTGTGTAGAGAGAGAGTGAAATGGAAGAATAGTCTTGGGATTTGTGCAGAAAGAGAGTGAAATGAGAGAATAGTCTTGTGATTTGTGCAGAAAGAGAGTGAAATGAGAGAATAGTCTTGTGACTTGTGCAGAAAGAGAGTGAAATGAGAGAATAGTCTTGTGATTTGTACAGAGAGAGAAATGAGAGAATAGTCTTGTGATTTGTGCAGAGAGAGAAATGAGAGAATAGTCTTGTGATTTGTGCAGAGAGAGAAATGAGAGAATAGTCTTGTGATTTGTGCAGAGAGAGAGTGAAATGAGAGAATAGTCTTGTGATTTGTGCAGAAAGAGAGTGAAATGAGAGAATAGTCTTGTGATTTGTGTAGAGAGAGAGTGAAATGGAAGAATAGTCTTGGGATTTGTGCAGAAAGAGAGTGAAATGAGAGAATAGTCTTGTGATTTGTGCAGAAAGAGAGTGAAATGAGAGAATAGTCTTGTGACTTGTGCAGAGAGAGAGTGAAATGAGAGAATAGTCTTGTGATTTGTACAGAGAGAGAAATGAGAGAATAGTCTTGTGATTTGTGCAGAGAGAGAGTGAAATGAGAGAATAGTCTTGTGATTTGTGCAGAGAGAGAGTGAAATGAGAGAATAGTCTTGTGATTTGTGCAGAGAGAGAGTGAAATGAGAGAATAGTCTTGTGATTTGTGCAGAGAGAGAGTGAAATGTGAGAATAGTCTTGTGATTTGTACAGAGAGAGAAATGAGAGAATAGTCTTGTGATTTGTGTAGAGAGAGAGTGAAATGGGAGAATAGTCTTGTGATTTGTGCAGAAAGAGAGGGAAATGAGAGAACAGTCTTGTGATTTGTGCAGAGAGAGAGTGAAATGGGAGAATAGTCTTGGGATTTGTGCAGAAAGAGAGTGAAATGAGAGAATAGTCTTGTGATTTGTGCAGAGAGAGAGTGAAATGGGAGAATAGTCTTGTGATTTGTGCAGAAAGAGAGGGAAATGAGAGAATAGTCTTGTGATTTGTGCAGAGAGAGAGTGAAATGGGAGAATAGTCTTGGGATTTGTGCAGAGAGAGAAGAAGAGAAGACCTTTTACAGAAATGAGTGTACTGGGGTGAGGTGACCTCATGTGAATTCCATATCACATGGATTAAATAACCAGATTCTACTCAGGCGTGCACCGACCTTATGACAATGATTCGCTTTTTAATTTACTTGAGTAAAGTGATCTAGCTGTTTCTATGTTTACAAAATGAATAACAATATCTATAATATGAATGTCTCTTCCACTTCCCAGAATACAAACAGGCAAGGTTAGCCTTTCTATCCATTAATCTGAGTGCTGTTTATCAGAGTATCAGAATAACTGTGAAAGTGTCTTAGTGCTGGACAACATATTGATAGATTTGTAGGATTCCAATGAAAGGAACATAAAAGCGAGCAAATAAAATACTCTAGTGTGTTCGAGCATTTACTTATTGCACTGTTCTTTGTATATAACTGTGTTTACCTCCTTTGAAGTCAACTAGAGTGCGGCTATGTACTACTGGGAGCTAGCTGAACAAATCTGGTGAGCCAATGACAAGATGCATATGTGTTTAACCATTAATCACTAGCTGGCTCCCAGTAGTGTATTACTGCTCCTGGCCTACCTAGATATGCTTTTCAACAAAGGACACCAAGAAAATTAAGTACATTTGCTAATAGAAGCAAGTATTAATGTCTCCTAAAATGGTATACTCTATCTGAACAAGGAAATGTTGACTTTAATTTTCTTTGTAAGGAACATTAAAGTGATTGTAAAGTTTAATGAATTACTGCCCAGTAAGTAATCTTTACAACAGGGGCACTTTAATTAATTAACATTTTGAAAGACGCTTCATTTTTAAAATATTTACCATTGAATGCTGGTAAACATTGCGCCATTCCTCAGCCCGCATCTCTTACTGTATTTAGCAGATCAATGATGAATCTGACTTCCTCCAATCATTGCGTGCCCCACAAGCTGGACGCCAAATGGGGCATGCTACAATTGGAGGATGCCGGATTCTTCATTGATCTGCCAAATACAGTAAGAGATGCGGGCTGAGGAACGGTGCAATGTTTACCAGCACTCAATGGTAAATATTTAAAAATGAAACGTCTTTCAAAATGTTAATGAATTAAAGTGCCCCTGTTTTAAAGATTACTTACTGGGCAATAGTTTATTAAACTTTACAATCACTTTAAAGTAATTTTTAAAGATGTACAATAAATGTCAGCAATTAAGCACTGCATTTCATCAGATGTTTTAAAAGCATTTAAAACTGTAATCTCTCAGTCCACTGACAAACCCTTTAAAATTCCTCTTGAGCATGTTTGTTTTCTTCTCTCTATATATTATTATATTCATACATAAATAACTGAGCTCCTACGCTAATCACAATTTGATTGTGTAGAATTTTGCAGGGTCACTGCTGGGTGCACACACACGTCTGTTGCTTTGGGCAGTGGAACAAAGCACAATTTAAATTACTTGAAAAACAGATAAAATAATTGAAGCATTGTAAAAAATATTTAAAAAAATACATCTTATAAAACAGTTTATGGGAGAGTTCATTTTGAGGTTGCTGTTTCTTTAAATGGATGTATAACTGTGAGCCAGCACTATGTAAGCAGTACGTGTATCTATTATTTCCTTGGAGCCATATGAAAAGCTGCAGTTATTTTCTCACTGAAGTTAGATAATTTCTTAATGAATAAAGAGGGTAGACTTGATTTGGAATTAATGAGTGCATCTCATCTTAAATTAGGGACAGAGGTGAATGATCTTGTGCTCTGAGCCAGCCAATCACTGTAAAGAACGCTGCAGGGTCAGTGAAAGGGACCATAAACATCTTGAGATTTTTATATAGAAGGTTCAGTTATGCATAGTAAAACAATTTTTTATTATATTACACTTTTACTATTTATGTTGCCCCCTTTTCCTGTAATTTAGCCCTGAAAAATGGGTTCTTTTCTAATTCTCAGAGCTGGTAATACCCTCTGTAGACTTCTCAAAACTAAACCTGCTACATATCTGTCCCTTATTGGCTCCAGCAGCAACAAAATGTGGTGTTTACTAACAAAGTCTCCATCAAATGAGGCAAGTGTTGTGTGTGGTTATGTTATTAAAAACAGTTGCAGCAAAAAAGGTGTTAATATGTTTTAAACATACTTTGACTTGGTTTATATGTTGTTCTATAGCAAGACAACAGAAATATCCAGCCTCTGTTGGTTTATTATCCTCAAAGGAACAGTCTACTTGAAAAATGTTATTGTTTAAAAAAATAGATAATCCCTTTATTACCCATTCTCCAGTTTTGCATGACCAACACTGTTATATTAATACACTTTTTACCTCTGTGACTACCTTGTATCTCAGCTTCTGCAGACTGCCCCTTATCTCAGTTATTTTGACAGACTTGCATTTTAGCCAATCAGTGCTGACTGATAAATAACACCAAAACAACAAGTATTGGTGCACATCCAAACACTTAAAGGGACATTATACACTCATTTTTTCTTTGCATAAATGTTTTGTAGATGATCTTTTTATAAAGCCCATAAAGTTAGTTTTTTTTAAAAAATTATAATTTTGCTTATTTTTAAATAACATTGCTCTGATTTTCAGACTCCTAACCAAACCCCAAAGTTTTATTTGAATACCGTCAGCTACCTTCTCCAGCTTGCTCTTGTTTGTGTAAAGGGTATTTTCATATGCAAAAGAAGGGGGATGGGGGGGAGTGTCTTATTTGCCACTTGCAGTGGGCTTTACAACTGCCTTTTCAACAGAGCTAAACTGAAAGCTTCTAAGTACGTTTTTAAACCATTTTATACTGGATTTTTATATCAGTATCTGTGCATCTTATTCTTTATAGTAGTGTCTATTACATGCAGTTATATGAAAATGAGTGTATACAGTCCCTTTAAGTCCACATATTTATAACATATTTTTATATGCTGCAAAAAAATTCTTAAACGTGTTGAAATAAAATTGGGATCATTGTCACGCAATATTATTAACATATATTTATGCTGCAACATTTTTTGCCTGTATGCTTTTACATTTTTAATTAAAGTTGGGATCATAGTCACGCAATATGGCCATATTCTGCTAAGTCAGTCACCACTTACAAGGTGTCCCAAAATAGACTGGTCCTAACACTAATCAGTTTAGCTTTGCTGGGCTATATCATTCAATTCTAATATTCAAATACAGAATTCCAACACTGCAGTACTGTGCCTCAAATCATGACTGCACAGAATGAAACTCCCTAGCTTTATATATATATATATACCACAATCACATTGTCTGCAACACACCTGAGCAGGGTGGTGTGCTTTAACCAAAGGGATTTGGTCAGCTCCCAATTTAAGAAATACAATAAGGGGGTTTGGTTAAGCACACCAAAAAACATTTTATAGATTAGCACACATATTGTGGGAGTGCTGCCAAAGTGTCCAAAATAATTACAAAACAACAAGTATTGGCACACATCCAAACACTTAAGTCCACATATTTATAACATATTTATATATGCTGCAAAAAATATTTTTGCTTGCTAAATATTCTTAAAATTGTTAAAATAACATTGGGATCATTGTCACGCAATATTATTAACATATATTTATGCTGCAAATTTTTTTGCCTGTATGCTTTTATATTTTTAAATAAAGTTGGGATCTTAGTCACACAATATGGCCATATTCTGCTAAGCCAGTCACCACTTACAAGGTGTCCCAAAATAGACTGATCCTAACACTAATCAGTTTTTGCAGCATAAATATATGTTAATAATATTACGGGACAATGATCCCAATTTTACTTTAACAATTTTAAGATTATTTAGCAAGCAAAAATATTTTTTGCAGCATATATAAATATGTTATAAATATGTGGACTTAAGTGTTGGATATGCGCCAATACTCGTTGTTTTGTAATTATTTTGGTCACTTTGGCAGCACTCCCACAATATGTGTGCTAATATATAAAATGTTTTTTGGTGTGCTTAACCAAACCCCCTTGTTGTATTTCTTAAATAGGGAGCTGACCAAATCCCTTTGGTCAAAGCACACCACCCTACCCAGGTGTGTTCCAGACAATGTGATTGTGGTTTCATTATGTGCAGTCATGATTTGAGGCACAGTACTGTTGTGTTGGAATTCTGTATTTGAATATTAGAATCGAATGATATAGCCCAGCAAAGCTAAACTGATTAGTGTTAGGACCAGTCTATTTTGGGACACCTTGTAAGTGGTGACTTGCTTAGCAGAATGAATATGGCCATATTGTGTGACAAAGATCCCAACTTTATTTAAAAATTTAAAAGCATACAGGCAAAAAATTTTGCAGCATAAATATATGTTAATAATATTGCATGACAATGATCCCAATTTTATTTTAACAATTTTAAGAATATTTAGCAAGCAAAAATATTTTTTGCAGCATATATAAATATTATAAATATGTGGAATTAAGTGTATGGATGTGCGCCAATACTTGTTGTTTTGTAATTATTTCTTTGGCAGCACTCCCACAATATGTGTACTAATATATAAAATGTTTTTTGGTGTGCTTAACCAAACCCCCTTGTTGTTGTATTTTTTAAATAGGGAGCTGACCAAATCCCTTTGGTTAAAGCACACCACCCTGCCCAGGTGTGTTCCAGACAATGTGATTGTGGTATATACTGTATATAAAGCTAGGGAGTTTCATTCTGTGCAGTCATGATTTGAGGCACAGTACTGCAGTGTTGGAATTCTGTATTTGAATATTACAATTGAATGATATAGCCCAGCAAAGCTAAACCGATTAGTGTTAGGGCCAGTCTATTTTGGGACACCTTGTAAGTGGTGACTGGCTTAGCAGAATATGGCCAAATTGTGTGACTAAGATCCCAACTTTATTTAAAAATTTAAAAGCATACAGGCAATTGTTTTTGCAGCATAAATATGTTAATAATATTGCGTGACAATGATCCCAATTTTATTTTAACAATTTTAAGAATATTTAGCAAGCAAAAATATTTTTTGCAGCATATATAAATGTTATAAATATGTGGACTTAAGTGTTTGGATGTGCGCCAATACTTGTTGTTGTTTTGTAATTATTTTGGTCACTTTGGCAGCACTCCCACAATATGTGTGCTAATCTCTATAATGTTTTTTGGTGTGCTTTACCAAACCACCTTGTTGTTGTATTTGATAAATAACTTTACGAGAGTGAGCACAATGTTATCTATATGACACACATGAACTAGCACTATCTAGCTGTAAAAAACTGTCAAAATGCAATGAGATAAGAGGCAGCATTCAAGGGCTTAGAAATTATCATATGAGCCTACCTAGGTTTAGCTTTCAACAAAGAATACCAAGAGAAAAAAGCAAATTTGATGATAAAAGTAAATTGTAAATAACGTTACTTAAAATGTGCATGCCCTATCTCAATCATGAAAGTTAAATTTTGACTAGACTGTACCTTTAAAATAGCAAGCAACTGGTTACCACAACATACAAGTACATATGCTATCATGTTTTGTTTTGTTTTTCTAAGGACGTATTATATATTAAAAGAGACAAGAAACTACATGTAGCCACCAATCAGAAAGCACTAGCCAGCTGCTGAACCAAAAATGGGCCGTCTCCTATGTTTACATTCCTGCTTTTTCAAATAAATATAGCAAGAGGGAAGAAACATTGATAATGGGAGAAAATTAGAAAGTTGCTTAAACTCCCGGACTGTCTCATACACCAAAGTGATCTTCACCCCATCTAACCATGTCAAACCAGATGGATCCTACTCAGATATCCCTAGGCAACTAACGAACCTGCTAAAATTCGCTGACATGCTCAAGCCTGGAAAGCCGATAACTGATGACGATAACAATTTTAGCAGGTTGGTTAGTTGCCCAGGGATGTCTGAGTAGGATCCATCTGGTTTGACATGGTAAGATAGGGTGAAGATCACTTTGGTGTATGAGACAGTCCGGGAGTCCCCACCCCCCACCCCGATCTCCCACACAGGCACGGTTCCAGTTGATCTCCCATCTAGTAGTGGATACTCCTGAGCTGCGTTGGTTGATGTTATCGACCGCTTCCTGGCCACTTGAACGGCAACGTTATCATAGAGAGTGTAGCCCTTCTTCTTATGTCTTGCAATGCAGTATGTCGGTTGTAAAGCAATCAGTAAAAGCCTCTGTGTGTGTAGGCACCATTGGAAAGCCAGCAACTTCAGGCTTGTCTTGTGCAGGAGCGCTCTGTCATCTTTATACCCGGGCATCAGTCGGAACAGAGTGACTGTCAGACCGGGTCACTGGAAGCCATGATGGTGTCAGTGCACAGCCCGGGTAGCCCGGAGTCAGCAAGCATGTTCAAGAGCAGAAGTCTAGCGTAAGCTCTCTCTTAACATCCGGGTTTACTAAGTATTGAAGGTGAAATCTGAATATACCCCAAGATGTTCAGTTATATTTTACCTACTGTTATAAAAACACTTATTTTTATATTATACTTAGCAATGTTATAATCATAGGGGTCAGATATCGCAATTGTTTTTATAAAGCTCTGCAGTGTGTGCAACTCTATACACTTAGTTTTGTGATACAACAGTGTCTACAATTTTTTTTTTTACTACTGCAACATACATTTGCCCCTTATTGATAGTTTTTAATTTATTAAGAAGCATCTTGTAGATATAGCTCTCTTTCTCCCTGCCCTCTATAAAGTATTAGATTGTGGGATCTTTGTCATATCAGTCAGCCATGAGATTGATGAAAGGAACTGAATGAAAGGAGCGCGCAGGGACGAGAGGATCCTGTACTAGTGCTGCAGTTCAAGCTTTTGGGAGACGTCAGAGAAGGAGGAGTCAGGTGGCCATTTCAAAACAGCCAGATGAGATCTAGTAAGTGTATTTTCTGCCAAAGTTTATTTAGATGAAAATTGGGCTACAGTTTGATGTAAAGATTGTTAATTAACTAATCTAAATAAGTAACAGTAATTTTTGGGTTGACTGTCCCTTTAAGCAGCCAATCAAGAAGGTTATCAAAATTGAATTCCTTGAATATCCCCATTCTGCCCCATATAGGAATATGGTCATTTATTGGAGCATACACATGTATACCTGCTTCTGATTGGCTCCTCATCTATATCTTCATCTAAAGTGGCAAAACAGCACAACTCTTCCTGAATATTTAACCCCTTTGCAAAAGTGAAACACGTAGTAAAATAATAAAACTTGTTTTAAAATAGAATGTTCTAATGAAATAGAGCATTTTTATCCTAGGAAATCCCTTTAAAGACCAATAAACCATTATGAGCCTTGTGTCTTGTTTTGATAATAAAACCAGTACTTTTATTGGAATAAAATAAAACGATTTAATTTACTTTATAGGTTACGTATCTGTTTTTAATTATGATTATAGAGATACATTGTTTATTAAACTGCATTTAATAAAAAAGACAGTTCTTCCTTCCTGGCTCTGAGTTCCAGTATTTTACTGAGCTCATTCTCTCATTGTATGTAAACGTGTGTATAAGAAACGCAAACAGACGATCACTTCCAGAAGAAAAATGACTCTCACTAACACACCTGTGCCGATCAAAACCTGGCAAGGATCACTGTGATCAAACAGAGTTAATTAAATTTGTAGAATATTAAGTTTCCAGACATTTGCCTTGCATTGTTTACTTGTACATAGCTTGATGGTGAATATTACATTCAGTAATGTTTGTAATTTGTGGCACATTTTACAGTTATTATATAGAAGGTTTTTTTTATTCCTCACTACACAGAATTTTGCTGCATTATTTTAAACAGGCATTGTACAATATATATATACAGGTAGCCCTCAGTTTATGCCGGGGTTAGGTTCCAGAAGGAATGGTTGTAAATCGAAACCGTTGTAAATTGAAACCCAGTTTATAATGTAAGTCAATGGGAAGTGAGGGAGTTAGGTTCCAGGCCTCTCTCAAAAATTGTCATAAGTAACACCTAAAACATTATTTTTAAAACTTTGAAATGAAGACTTTAAATGCTAAACAGCATTATAAACCTAATAAAATAATCACACAAGACAGAATATATAATTAAACTAAGTTAAATGAACAAAAACATTTGCTAAACAGCATTATAAACCTAATAGAATGATCACACAACACAGACTTCACTTGCATTTTTCTGCAAACAGTTCTTTCTATGCGTTCCAATCTGTACTGATTTATAGACAGGAAGATCTTGTTCCTTTGAAATCTGCTCGATAGCTCAGGTCTGGTTAAACTGATTAATTTCAGCTTGCTTGGCTTTGCTGCAACACAAGCGGACAGCTCCACCTACTGGCTATTTTAATCAATTCACTGCTTCTCAATGCTTTTCAATAGCAGTCACATGACTGGAAAAAAAGGTTGTTATTTTGAAACGGTGTAAATTGAACCGTTGTAAACCGAGGGCCACCTGTATTTATATATATATATATATATATTCTAGTTTTGGGATCCAAGCACTCACTGTAAGTTGTGTTGCCTGGGTGCACTCTATGATAGATAGGCAGAAACTTTCATGAAATAAGAGGCACTCACAGGACTTAATTAACACAAATTTTATTAATAGTTCATTAATTCAGTCAGTCAACGTTTCGGTCCTCACAGGGACCTTTATCAAGACTGTTTCTCAGTAAGAGGGTGTGTATAGTGTTCAGCGGGTATTTAAAAAGAAAGTAAAGGGATATGAAACTCAAAACATTTCTTTTATATTTTAGATAGATCATACAATTTTAAATGACTTTCCAATTTGCTTCTAGTATCAAATTTGTTTTGTTCTCTTGATATCTTTTGATATTTGCATGCCCCATACGTTTAATGAATACCTCAGGGAGCGCAGTGAATTATGTCTTGTGATCAAGCACAAACCAAAATACTGCTGTGAAATGTAGGGGGTTTTAGACCTAAAGGACCACTAAGTGCGGTAGAATTACATAATTAACAGGTGCATAATCAAAAGACAATGCAATAGCACTTACTCAGAATTTCAAATAAGCAGTAGATTTTTTTCTGACAAATTTATTTTTTCTCTCATTTTCCGGCCCCCTGTATCATGTGACAGAGATCAGCCAATCACAGACTAGTATACGTATACCCTGTGAGCTTGTGCACATACTCAGTAGGATCTTGCTCCCCAGAAAGTGTGCATATAAAAAGACTTTGCAAAATTTGATAATGGAGGCAAATTGCAAAGTGTCTTAAAACTGCTGCTCTATCTGTATAATAAAAGTTTATTTTGACTTGAATGTCCCTTTAACCATTATTATTATTATTAATAGTATAGCTCAGAACTACATAAAGAAATCCACTACATGAGCACCCTCCGATTAGCGCAGCCGCACTATATGACACGCAGAGCGCGCCCTATACTATTGCTCGAATGATAAAAAAAAAACTTTGAATTTGTAATATGAGCACAAAAATAGGATAAACTTAAAGGGACAGTCTACACCAGAATTTTTATTGTTTTAAAAGATAGATAATCCCTTTATTACCCATTCCCCAGTTTTGCATAACCAACACAGTTATATTAATACACTTTTAACCTCTGTGATTACCTTGTATCTAAGTCTCTGCAGACTGCCCCTTTATTTCAGTTATTTTGACAGACTTGCAGTTTAGCCAATCAGTGCCTGCTCCCAGATAACTTCATGTGCACGAGCACAGTGTTATCTATATGAAATACGTGAACTAACACCCTCTAGCGGTGAAAAACTGTTAAAATGCATTCTGAAAAGAGGTGGCCTTCAAGGTCTAAGAAATTAGCCTATGAACCTCCTAGGTTAAGCTTTCAACTAAGAATACCAAGAGAACAAAGCAAAATTGGTGATAAAAGTAAATTGGAAAATTGTTGAAAATGACATGCTCTATCTGAATCATGAAAGTTTATTTTGGCCTAGACTGTCCCTTTAAGAGATTTTTTTTATTTTTATTTTTATTTTATTTTTTAAATTGTTTTTTTATTGAGGTAATGAATAATAACAGTACAACAGAAAATGTGTCCAGACACGGATCAGAAGTGATAGAAGTAATTATACATTTTCCACAAAGAAAATAAACTTGAGCTGAAACAGTAAAGTACCAGAGTTGCAAGTATTATCGCCATCTCAAACTAGTGGCGCTGCTATATAAATATGTATCGATAAGAGCTCATATTGTGTTATTCAGCAAGTACAATATTAAGGAAATAGTTACTTACACGGGTTATAACACTACTTCTGTGACCATAACCTCAAAGAATAAGTTCATTTATGATAGATGGGAGTGACTGGGACACATGACAATGAGACCTTGATTTTTATATTATAAAACTAATGATCCCTACCCTGAGATAAGAAGTACTCTATTTTCTAAAAATGGAAATATGTAGGGAGTTGGCTTTAGTCTGACCTCTTTTGGGCCAAAGCTCATGGGGGGGGGGGGTTTCAGCGGGCCAGAGCCGCTCGGTATAAGGGGGGAGAATGATGGGGGGCGGAGCCTTAAAACATAAGAGAATAGTACATAAATGTGTCTATGGGGCAAATAATCCATTGGATGTAAATAGACATATATTGTGTCAACTATGCTATATTTATAGTCGGCAGGAGTATATCCAGTTCAAAAATAAATAATTGCTTGTTGCGTGTATTGTTCTCAATCTGAGCAGCTAAGAGAGTGTGGGAACCTGTTGTAATATTAACCGTTGGGGGTAACTACAGTTGAGGAAAAAAAAATGGTAGGAACTATTGTCACAGTTGTCTGATAGTTAAGACATCTATTTTACTGTTTGGATTATGAGTTGATATATTGGTGACTCAGGAAGTATGATGAGTTAGTGAACATGCTATGATATTAGTACTTCCTCTGGCAGGTCTCATGTAGGTAAAAACTTCTCTATACCTTCTAAAAAAAAGAATAGGTCTGTAAATATAGAACATATAATAGTGCTGGCTTCTGCTATATGTCTCACCACCCTGGCCGCATACATAGAAAGTGATGGTGTCAATTAATTACTACAATATTTGGTTGCAATAATATAACCTTGAAATCTCACTGTATATTGTACAATAGCACTGGATACGAGTCTGTTACAGTTTACTTCCCAAGTTAGTCCCTAAGAGATAGTAGATCTTGAGATATGTAAGGGTAGCTGAGTTCTATTGATATAAATTAAATCCAGACAGTTTGCTGAAGCCTAAAAGCGAGGTAAAACATTTCACAAGGGTGCACATATCTAAAGTAATTATGGGGCTTGTATGGGTGCCTAGCATTGAGTAATGAACCCATCTGAGATGGAATAATAAATTAACATATCCTCAGGGATATCTATATTGGGTAAGATATGTCCTACTTATGTGTCTAAAGTGTTTAGAACTGCTATTAATCATAGAACCAAACAAGGGAAGCAGGGCACTAATAATAATAAAATAACAAATATACTCGTGAGAACAGAAAGATGTAAAGGGAGTCCCATAGTAAATGTGCAAATTGTGCAATTAAGAGGGTTCAAATACTTAGATATGGTATATAGTGACCACACATGTAACCCTGAACCTCAAATTTGACATTAAATAGGCTGACATGCAGTTATTAGCTCAACGTTAGGGTGCAGACAGTGGGTATGACCTCAGGTAAATCTTCTAGTATGAGAGATAGAGCGGGAGAGACCAATCTTCATCAGCTAAGATAATATGCAAAAAAGAGCATCAAACTAAACTATGCACTTATATTAGTCAAGGCAATTTATAGAAATAAAAAAAAAACAGGGTATATTCAGATACGCATTTAACTGCAAAACCAAAATAGGAGCAACATGCTATAAATGAACAGACAACTTCTAATCCTAGATTGTTATAGGGCGCACTCTCACACTCTGTAATTATTTTGCACTTATTTGTATATAGCGTATATTCAAGCTTTAGTCTGTATATCGATATACGTGCTTATTTTTCCTTCTGTGTAAATATAAATAGTCTCTAGTTCACCTTCCCGCAGTGTGCACAAGAACATAGATTAGAATGTATGATGTAAATACGTATATCTATTACATCTATCGGTATCTCTTATACACCAAAAAGAGAGATTACCTTGTATCCACTGTAAGTTTCTGTGTGTTCCTGCGTGGGTGGTAGCGAGGCTCCTTGCAACCTGGAGATGAGACACTCCTTAGTCTCACGAAAAGGGATTCCTGGATACTGTGTAATTTTTCCACTGCAAGGAAGACACATCAGCCGCCTAGTTTGCAAGTAAAAGCCGACTTTATTTAAAGTCTAAATTAAGCATGGTACAAGTATGCTCGGGAGGGAGCACTAAGAATGAAACGTCCGACGCGTTTCCTGCCCGGAGGCACTTTCATTCTTAGTGCTCCCTCCCGAGCATACTTGTACCATGCTTAATTTAGACTTTAAATAAAGTCGGCTTTTACTTGCAAACTAGGCGGCTGATGTGTCTTCCTTGCAGCGGAAAAATTACACAGTATCCAACTTCTAATCCTAGTTAAAGTCCCAGTTGATTTTGTTATCATTTAACTTTAGCCTATTCCCAGCTTCTGGTATAAGTCTAGTCCGGTGGGGGGAATGATATACCTATATCAGGGCTGCATGTACAAAGAAAAGTTAAGAACGGACCCTTTGCAAAGCGGATCTGTATGCTGTGTAGTCCTGTGTCTCTCCCCTTCGGTATTACAGGAGTCGTTGATGAAAGGTGATGTAATGGCCCCAATATACAGAGATCAGCTGCATCCATCTGGTGTGAACTAAGTGCTTTTCTTATGACCGGTAGTTCTCTGAGACCCGAGGTTTCCCGAGCAGACTGCAAAGAAGGGCCGGCAAAGTACACCGTAGTGGCAGACATTAGGGCTGTGGGTATGAGGATTAGGACACGCTCTGTAGGGTTAAAGGCTTCTGGTAATGTCAGTCGCGCTGCCTCCTCTGTCTTGCAGCTGTGGAATCTAGGAGCCACCCGCACAGGATAATAAGGAGCCGGATCCCTATGCACAGTATACATCTCCCTGCCCCAAGCGCTGGTCACGTCCCCCGGGTCTAGGGTGGGTAAAGAACACACGGGGTCTTGGTGTAGAGATGGCTCCGGTAGCTGGTTATCTATGGTGTCTGCTAACCATGAAGGAGCCGGTTCCAGCTCGGTCTCCAGCCGCCAGGCAACCGGTTTCTCCTTAGTATCGTTGTTGCTACCAGTCATCCCAGGGTCAGTACGTCTGGGCTCCTGCTGTGTTAGGGAGATCACGAACGACAGTATGTCCTCCGCCATACTCTGGAAATGGCTCTCTAATAGCTGTTGAGTGCGTTGCTCCCAGGCTTGCAAGGCCTCCATATTATCAGTAGTAGTAAAGTGTATGTGGTATTCGGCAGCTCCACGTGGCGTATCTGATGAGGGAGGATTGGCGAAATGTCCCCAATAACTTTAATACAAGACTCTTTGCTCTTCTTATAACTTGGAGCAGCCAGCATGTGTATTCAGTAGAATAGAAGTAAAGATTCAGGCTCAATATATATAAATTAAACACTATAACCAGATCTGAAAGTCCAGAGCTTCATAAAAACACGTCTGGCTGCATGAGAAGTTGGCTCCGCCCCTCCCTTTAAGAGATTTTAATGCACAATAGCGCTCAAATGTTTGCGCTCCACTTGTAATCTAGGCCTATATCAGAACTAGTGGGTAAGCTATGGATCATATAAAAGAAAGGGTGGGGAAACAAATTCTTCCTAGAATAAAGGAAGCATGGTAGGTATGTAAAAACTGAATATAAAATGCTGCTTGTGCTTATACAAACACACAAAAAATAATTGAACTTAGTGAAAGTATCCAAACCAAAGGGAAACCACTTGGCTGTTTAGCAAACTGTTGACAAAAAATAATGAGTCTGCAATTTCCCTTGTTGCTTCCAAATAATACTTGTGACCTATGCCAACTTCAAGACTATGTTGAAGAGCCTCTTGTATATTCCAAGAAGAAATCACCTTCTGCTGAATTGAAGGGGAAAACCTGAAAGCTAACAAATATCTCAAGGAAGGTATGACAGAGGGGTACACTTAGGAAATGTCACAATAGAAAGTTTGGAGGAAAGCTCACCAAGTAGCAGCAGAAAGCACATGCAAATTAAATGTATCACAGCAAATGCAAGAAGGATGATGGGTTAAATTGGTAGCTGCAGCCAGGGCCGCCATCAGGGGGTGACAGGGGTGACTCCTGTCAGGGGCCCAATGGGCTAGGGGGGCCCCATAAGGCAAGAACTAAAAAAAAATAAAAAAAAAATAAAAAAATTTTTTTAAATTTTGGCAGCCATCAGTGGGTACTACAGCAGAGTACTAATTGAGCATGCAAAATGTTATTACAAGGAGTAAAGTATTAGCATTTGAGAGGATTTCTGAGTGTGCACTAAACCACTATGCACAGTGTGAGACAGACTTGGCACTTTGTTTGTAGAGTGTGTGCCTGAGTCAGATGGCTGATCACTTTCATTTGCAGAGGAGGTAGGAATTACTTAGCAAATGTTTTTTATTTCTTTGTGCAATTTAAGATTGTAACTTCAGTGTGGTAGTAGTTGTATGGTGGGGCCAGGGGTCCATAAAAACACATTTTGTTTTTGCAGCAGTGTATTTATGATTACTTGACAATGCTGTAGAAATTCTATATTTAAAACCATGCAGAAATGTTTCCTCCTCAATACACAAATGATATATATTACATTCCAGTTTACTGCCCCTTTATGCAAGGACTTTCCAGATACAATTAGGCATTTTATCTAAGATTTTTACATCTGCATAATACTCTCAGACTAAGATTGCTCAGTGTTGGAAATGAGACAGGTTAACTTAAAACTGTTTAGTTTACTCTACAGCTGACTTAATTTTGAAATGCATACCAACAAGCTTAAATCCTGCATTTAACCAGATCTAATGGTATGAGTACCACAGATTATGGTTGGGGAAAATGGGGAAAATATCAAACAAACATATGTCAACCTTTTAAAAGTACTTTTCTTTATCTAGCCATCTACCCAGATCATTAATGTACAATTTTGAATTCACAGAATTATTTTTGTTTGCACATTTACAAATATGATTCTTTAAAAAGTGATCTCTTAATTTCTGCATTTTTTTTATCATGCATGTCACACACTGTTGATTTAGGGGATGCAAGGTGCATAAATGTTTCCTCCTGTAAGTGTTTCTGTGGGTGTCTGTGTTTATGTCTTTGTGCTTTGGTTTGTGTCTCTATGAGTGTGTATGTATTTTTTTTTTTCTGTTGGTATCTTTGTGAGGGTGGGTGTGTATGTCTTTAAGCTTCTTCTCTGGATGCCTCTGTGAGGGTGGGCGTGTGTTTGTCTTTGTGTATTTTCTCTGGATGCCTCTGTGAGGGTGGGTGTGTATGTCTGTGGTTTCTGTGGATGTCTCTGTGAGGGTGTGTGTGTGTTTTCTGTGGATGTCTCTGTGAGGGTGTGTATTTTCTGTGGGTGTCTCTGTGAGGGTGTGTGTGTGTCTTTGTGTGTTTTCTGTGGATGCCTCAGTGAGGGTGTGTATGGTGGTCTTTCTGTGTTTTCTATGGGTGTCTCTCTCTGTGTGTGTGTGTGTATGTCTTTGTGTGTTTTCTGAGGCTGTCTCTGTTGGTGTTTCCTTGGGTGTATGTGCAAGTTTGAGTTTGTGTGTGTGTGTGTCCCCATTGTCTGTTCCTTTTTAGGACATTTTTAACCTTACTACTGATTATTCACATCTTTCTACAGACTTTGAGACTAATGAGACCTTTCCGGAAGTCACCAATCTACCATTTAACCTTTAAATTATTGTTTAGGCAGTTCAGGGCCTTTCCTTTCAGCCACTGCATGCTGTTGTCATCATTTAGTTGGCATCTTCCTTTACAAAAAGATAATCAGAACTCCATATTTTGTTTTCTAAATCGCCTTTTTTTACAAAACTGTAGTTTACCTCATTGCTTGTCAGGTCAATGTAAACAAGTGCTAAGTGTCTGAGTTTCTTTGCGTGTTTGCTTGAGTGTCTATATGTGAATCCTTATGTGTGAGTGTGTGTGTTTCAGTGTATGTTACTACCTTTACAACATTTCCAAGTTTCCAAGTTTAAATAGACACTTAAGAATAAAGTGCATATACGTTCTAGTCACTTGGTCAAAAATTGCACATGTCAAAGGAGGGGGGGGGGGGGCCCTGATCAATGGTTAAGTCAGGGGCCCCAAAATTTCTAGTGGCAGCCCTGGCTGCAGCTCTTAGTTACAGAAGAGGATTATGATATTATCACTAGAACTGATAATAATAATATAATAATAATAATTTGCGATTTATATAGCGCTTTTCTCCCTGTGAGACTCAAAGCACTTCAAAGAACTGATACCTAGTGGAATGATTCACATGACTGGGCAGTTAACTTAGAGGGTTATTCTTTATTTAGGAAGGACAGGAGTAATACAAGGGATGGAGGCATTTGCATGTATATCAAACCTACAGTAATGGAAAATATTTATGATGATGCAGGTGATAATGTAGAGATACTGTGGGTTGAAATAAAGAGTGGCAAAAAAAGCCCTAAAAATATATTACTAGGAACATTCCACAAGCCCCCCCAACATTAGTGACATGGAGGAAAATCAACTACAAATGCAAATAGGAAAGGGTGCTAATAATAGCAGCACTGTAATTATGGGAGATTTTAACTACCCCAACGTAAACTGGGCCAATGAAACTAGTAATACAGCAAAGGTATATACTGTAGATCTTTTTTTTAAATGTTCTCAGGGATAACTTCATGTTACAATAAATAGAGGAGCCAACAAGGAATAAAGCTATATTGGATTTAGTGCTATCAAACGATACAGATATAATATCAAACATAGAAGTCAAATAACATTTGGCTGACAGTGATCATAACACGGTCATGTTTGAAATCACTTTCCATAAGCAGTGTTATAAGGGTTCAATCAAGATTTTTTATTTTAAGAAAACAAAATTCAATAATTTCAGGAAATCGTTAAATAACATAAATTGGGACAAAGTATTCTCTAATAAAAATACAGAGGATAAATGGATAACATTTAAAACTTTGTTAAATAAATATACATATCAACACATACTACATGGTTATAAAAGTAAAGCCAATGTGGCTAAATACAAATGTGTTAAGAGAAATTAGGATAAAATGTAGGTCATTTAAAGTATTCAAAGATAATAGTACAGACTCAGCATTCCAAATATGTAAGGAATGTAACAAAGCATTAAAAAAATAGCCAACATTTAAATGATAGATCCCATGGGCAGAACTTTTGTTCACTTTCTGCCATGAGATCTTTTTACTGAAAAATATATGCAGGTAATTTTGAAATAAAATTCAATTTTGAATTAATGTAGCCACCAATCAACAAGCACTACCAAGGTGCTTAACCAAAAATGGGCCGGTGTTCTGTCGAGAACTTCAATTCCTCGAAAACTCCAATCTGATGTCACTTAAAGTGACTTCTATTTCTACCATCTGTTTTGGCCTCTGTCTGGGGGGCGCACCACTGGCATACACCCCAAGTAAACATTGGGGGATGAGGTTTACAAGGGTTTTTTTGTCCCCCTTGAACCCCCCAGGTGGAGGCAAAATAGATATGGAAGATAGGCAATTACAGTGCCCATCTGATTGGTTGTGAATCCTGTCACTCACTGAGACATGGACCAATCAGATGAATGGAATCACCGGAAGTGACGTCAGATTGGAGCTTTCGATGTATTGGAGTTCTCAATAGAACACCGGCTCCAAAGTTTACATTCTTGCCTTTTCCAATAAAGATACCAAGAGAACGAAGAAAAATTAATAATAGGAATAAATTAGAAAGTTGCTTCAAATTGCATGCTCTGTCTGAATCATTAAATAAATAAATTGGGTTCAGTATCCCTTTAAGTCTTTTTAGATTGTTTTTTTTTTTTCTGTATATTGTCCGGATTTGATTAATGGGTTAAACTACACAGATGCATTTCACCATTGTGAAATGAGTGCAGCAGACTGCGGTTGGCTTATTCCCCTGGGCTCTTTAATTTATATTCATCAGTCTGGACAAAGCTATTGTCTCTGAAGAAGAATTAAACAAGACTTAAACGTTTATACAAATCTCTGGAGTGTCTGCTCAATTCCGTTTGGCAGAGCTGATTGAAAACAGCCAGAAAGGGCACTGTAGAAATAGAGCCCAGTGAGGTCTAATTAAAGGGACAGTGTACACCAGTTTTCATATAACTTTATGTAATAGACACTATTATAAAGAAGAATATGCACAGATACTGATATAAACATCCAGTATAAAACCTTTTAAAAACTTTATTAGAAGCTCCTAGTTTAGCACTGTTAGTGAGGTTAGTCTGGGACACCCGGTCAAAGGGGCTGGCAAAGCAGGAAGAGCAGACACTTCCCCCTCCCCGCATATGAAAAGACCCTTTACACAAACAGGAGCAGCAAGAATCTGTAGACTTCAGTATACATCTAATACTTTGGGGCTCGATTTGGAGTCTGAAAATCAGCACAATGTTACTAAAAAAATATGCAAAACTATACATTGTTACCAAAATACCCCCAGATGGACTATATAAATAGATCATCTACAAAACATTTATGCAAAAATAAATCTAGTGTACAATGTCCCTTTAAGTTCCTGGTTCTGTCCCTCCTCATTCTTCCCCACAAGACTATCAAAGTACAGGAGAATGACATGATGTTGTCCCCATGCACAGCACAAGGAACACAAAAGACAAGACTATGTTGTCATCTGCATTCCAGCAGTTAAAGTGGTAGTTGTTTACAAGCAAAAGTGCAATGCTAAAATGGAGTCTAACACATTTGAAGATTTTCTTTTGGCACTTGTTGTCCCTTTAAAAGAGAAGTAGAAAACAGTGAATAGTGCACACAGTGATATAACATATCCAATGCATTAACCTCAAATATTCCCAGAAATAATTGACATAATGTTTACCCTATGGCACTTTGTTATACCTGGATCCCTGACATTATGTAAACACATCTAAAGACAAAACATAAATGCTTATGGGAAGTATGGTCTATAACAAGGAAGTACAGAGAATTTGGAATTATAGCTACAGACCTCACATTTTAAATGGATCTTGTACTCAAAAAATACTCTATAGGAAGGAGCAGCATATACACATGGGTTTTTTTTTTGGGGGGGGTTCATTAAAAGATGGCAATTAAAAGCTTTTAAAACTTAAACTAATAAAGTACTATCAGTTTTACACTTTCTACTAATTGGCCAATGACTGATTTGTACTCACCAGCCAATTACCATTAGAAGGAACTATCTTTCAACCAATGAGCATTAGCAGGCAGAAAGTATTGATCAACCAATGAGCCTATACAGGAAGTATCTATCAGCCTATGAGCTTTTTCAATAAAAATGTAATCTTTTTTTTTAATTTCCAGGCAAAAACATGCCACTCTTTCGTATGAATAATACATTTTATTTATTACAGCATCCCTCCAAATTTAAAACCCAGATTGAGCAGCTGAGTGGGTGGAGTCTGGTGGGATGGGCACTTGGGGAGTGGTTGAGTTATTTAGGGGTGGAGTCTTGCGGTCTTGCAAGGGTTTTGTGTTTTGTGTTTATGGGTGGAGTTTGAGCAGTCCCAGTTTTCAGTGAATGGATCTAGTAAATAAATAGAAGTAGGGACAGGAAGTTAGATCTTTCATACTAGGAATACTCGACAAATTGTGTGAACATTGCCTACCTACAAACACTTTTATGGTTGAGAGTGAGAGTTTTGGGGGAAGTTGCAACAGGGGGGCCAGGCCACAAGCAAGCAGAGGGGACAAGGCTGACCTGAGTGTGTTATGGACGGCTAGGGCAGAATCAAATTGCAGCAAAGTATAGTAGCATGGCTCCTAAACAACATCAAAACAAAAACACTTCTAAAAGCAACAGCAAAAGCAGCAGCTAGAGGCAAAGAAAAAAAAATAGATCTGGACACAAAACAGAAGGTAATTAAACAGTATGAAGGTGGAAAACAGCTGAATGCTATAGCTCATGATTTTGCCATGTCACACTCCACAGTGACAATGATCCTTAAGAATAAGGATACAATTATCAAAGCTGTAAAAAGATCAGATCCATTGAAAGGTACAAGGCTTACAAAAATGAGAGAGGAACCCATATCTGATATGGAAAAATTGCTAATAACATGGATTGAAGACAAAACTCAGAAGCAAATCTCTCTGAGCACACAGACTATCACTGCTAAAGCACTGTTTATTCCAAATGCTTAAAGAAAAAGCAGGACCAGACTACAATGTTGAGTTTAGTGCTAGTTTTCGGTGGTTCAAGCACTTCAAACAACGTTTTTCACTGCATAATGTGAAAGTGAGTGGTGAGTCTGCAAGTGGTGATACCAGAAGAGTTAATTGAAAGCCTTGATAAGCTAATTGTAAAGGGAGATTATTTGCCCCAGCACATTTTTAATGTGGATAAAACCGCAATATTCTGGAAACAAATGCCCGAAAGGACCTTCATCCATAAGGAGGCCAAGTCAATACTAGCCTTTAAGGCTTTTAAAGACAGGATGACAGTGTTGTTAGGAGGCCATTTTGCTGGCTACAAATTAAAGCCTTTTGTTATTTGCCACAGGGAAAATCCCAGGACTTTCAAGAACAATAATAAGAACACATTACCTGTTTATTACATGTCCAATAGAAAGTCCTGAATGACACACATGCTGTTCCAGGATGACCTTGTTTACTATGATAGGAAAATAGAGAAGTTCAGCCTGGAAGATGGTACACCTTTCAAGATTTTAATGATTATAGACAATGCTCAGGAAATCCCCCTTTCATTGGTGACCTTCACAGCAACATACTACTGGTGTTTCTTCCACCAAACACCACCTCTTTAATACAGCCAATGGATCTGGGGGTCATTTCAGCTTTTAAGGCCTACTACCTGAGGAGGACCTTTGCTCAGGCTATTGCTGCAATTGATGACACTGGCAAGACACTGATGCAGTAGTTCTAGAAGGAATTCCACATATACCACTGTATAAAGAACCTTGCTTGGGCCTGGGATGATGTGGCCACACAATGCAAGAAAGGAATATGGAACCAGTTTGAGATGATATTTAGCTTAGGTTTATTTAGATTATTATGTTTTTATTTGGGGGGGGGGGGTTGGTTGGGTAGGTGGTGGGTTTTACTGTTGGGGGGTTGTTTGTATTTTTTATTGCAGTGTAAAAGAGCTGATTTCTTTGGGACAATGCCCCACAAAAGGCCCTTTTAAGGGCGATTGGCAGTTTAGTGTAGGCTATGTTTTTTTTATTTTGGGGGGGCTTTTTTATTTTGATAGGGCTATTAGATTAGGAGTAATTCGTTTTTATTTTTGATCATTTCGTTTTTTATTTTTGGTAATTTAGTGTTTATTTTTTTTGTAAGTTAGTAAATTGTATTTTATTATTTAATTTATTTAATTTTATTGTAATGTTAGGTTTTAGTGTAAGGCAGGTTAGGTTTTATTTTACGGGTAACTTTGTATTTATTTTAACTAGATAGCTAGTAAATAGTTAATAACTATTTACTAACTAGTCTACCAAGTAAAAATAAATACAAACTTACCTGTGAAATAAAAATAAAACCTAACGCCTAGATTTAGAGTTCTGCGTTAGGGTTAAAAAGCAGCGTTAAGGGGTCCTAACGCTGCTTTTTAACGCCTGCTGGTATTTAGAGACAGGCAGGGAAGGGTCTACCGCTCACTTTCTTTCCGCGACTCGAGGCTACCGCAGATCCCCTTACGTCAATTGCGTATCCTATCTTTTCTATAGGATTTGCCTAACGCCGGTATTGCGAATCTTGGAAGAAGTGAGCGGTAGAGCCTCTCCCGACAAGACTCCAACCGCAAAAAAAAGTCAGTAGTTAAGAGTTTTATGGGCTAACACGGGAACATAAAGCTCTTAACTACTGTGCTATAAAGTACACTAACACCCATAAACTACCTATGAACCCCTAAACCGAGGGCCCCCCCCACATCGCAAACCCTATAATAATTTTTTTTAACCCCTAATCTGCCGACCGGACATCGCCACCACCTACATTATAGCTATGAACCCCTAATCTTCTGCCCCTAACATCGCCGACATGTATGTCGGGTGGTGTGTGGGTATGTGGGTGGTGGGTTGTAATGTTGGGGGGGTATTGTATTTTTATTTATAGGTAAAAGAGCTGATTACTTTGGGGCAATGCTCCGCAAAAAGCCCTTTTAAGGGCTGGTAAAAGAGCTGATTACTTTGTAATTTAGGATAGGGTAGGGCATTTTATTATTTTAGGTTTTTTTTTAATTTTATTAGGGGGCTTAGATTAGGTGTAATTATTTTAAACTTATTGTAATTTTTTTTTATTTTCTGTAATTTAGTGTTTTTTTGTTTTGTATTATAGTTTTGTTTATTTAATTGTATTTTAGTTTACATAATTGTAGGTCATTTATTTAATTAGTTTAATGATAGTGTAGTGTTAGGTGTATTTGTAACTTAGGTTAGGATTTATTTTACAGGTAATTTTGGAATTATTTTAACTAGGTAGCTATTAAATAGTTATTAACTATTTAATAGCTATTGTACCTAGTTAAAATAAATACAAAGTTGCCTGTAAAATAAATATAAATCCTAAAATAGCTACAATGTAACTATTAGCTATATTGTAGCTATATAAGGGTTTATTTTATAGGTAAGTATTTAGTTTTAAATAGGATTAATTTATTTAATTATAGTAAATTTAGTTAGTTTAATTTAAATTATATTTAACTTAGGGGGGTGTTAGGGTTAGACGTAGGTTTAGCGGTTAGTAGCGGCGACGTTGGGGGCAGCAGATTAGGGGTTAATAATTGTAGGTAGGTGGCGACGATGTTAGGGAGGGCAGATTAGGGGTTAATAAAATTTATTATAGTGTTTGCGAGGCGGGAGTGCGGCGGTTTAGGGGTTAATACATTTATTATAGTGGTGGCGAGGTCCAGTCGGCAGATTAGGGGTTAATAAGTGTAGGTAGGTGGCGGCGACGTTGGGGGGGCAGATTAGGGGGTAATAAATATAATATAGGTTTTGGCGATGTTAGGGGCGGCAGATTAGGGGTTAATAAGTATAATATAGGTGGCGGCGGTGTCCGGAGCGGCAGATTAGGGGTTAATAGTATAATGCAGGTGTCAGCGATAGCGGGGGCGGCAGATTAGGGGTTAATAAGTGTAAGGTTAGGGGTGTTTAGACTCGGGGTTCATGTTAGGGTGTTAGGTGTAGACTTAGAGAGTGTTTCCCCATAGGAAACAATGGGGCTGCATTAGGAGCTGAACGCTGCTTTTTTGTAGGTGTTAGGTTTTTTTTCAGCCAGCTCAGTCCCATTGTTTCCTATGGGGATATTGTGCACGAGCACGTTTTTCCAGCTTACCACTACCATAAGCAACGCTGGTATTGAGAGTTGAAGTGGAGCTAAATTTGGGTCAACGCTCCCTTTTCTGAGGCTAACGCAGCCATTCAGACAACTCGTAATACCAGCGTTGTCTTAAGGGTGCGCTGGAAAAAAAGGCTTGTTAGCACCGCGGGTCTTCACTGACAAAACTCTAAATCTAGGCGTAAGATAGCTACAATATAACTATTAGTTATATTGTAGCTAGCTTAGGGTTTTTTTACAGGTAAGTTTGTATTTAGTTTTAAATAGGAATTATTTAGTTAATAATTGTAAGGTTTATTTAGATTTATTTTAATTATATTTAGGTTACGTTAGGGTTAGGGTTAGATTTAGGGTTAGGGTTACTTTGGGGTTAGGATTAGGAGTTAATATATTTATGTAGAGTTAGTGATGTGGGAGGTCAGAGGTTTAGGGGTTAATCATTTATTTTAGAATATTTCGTTGTGGGGGCTAGCGGTTTAGTGGTTAATAGGTTTATTAAAGTGGCTGTGTGGGTGGACTGCAGATTAGGGGTTAATAATATTTAAATAGTGTTTGCGATGCGGGAGGGAGGTGGTTTAGGGGTTAATAGGTTTATTATAGTGGCAACGATGCCGGGGAGCAGCAGAATAGGGGTTAATACATTTTAATAGTGGCAGCGAGGTCTGGAGTGGCAGATTAGGGTTAATACATTTATTTTAGTGTTTGCGATGCAGGAGGGCCTCGGTTTAGGGGTTAATAGGTAGTTTATGGATGTTCGTGTACTTTTTAACCCTTTAGTTATGAGTTTTATGGTACAGCTTTGTAACGTAAAACCCATAACTACTGACTTTAGATGGCGATACGGATCTTGTCAGTATAGGGTGTACCGCTCACTTTTTGGCCTCCCAGGCAAACTCGTAATACCGGCGCTATGGGAGTCGTATTGAAAAAGGACTTTTTAAAAAGTGTGGTACTGACGTTGCATGACGGCCAATAAGGTGTGCGGTACACCTATACCTACAAGACTCGTAATAGCAGTGTTAGGGAAAAAGCAGCGTTATGAAGCATAACGCTGCTTTTTCACTCATAGCGCAAAACTTGTAATCTAGCTGAATGTATACAGTACTTTATATATAACATTAAATCACTTAAATAATGATAGTAAACTCATAGTGATCACAATAAATGTCTAATGGTAACCTAGGACATTTCTATAACAATGGGCTGAGCCTGCAAGTAAAACGGCCTGCTAATGTTACTAACCTTAGTTATTGTCTCCTATTTACATAGCTTTTCTAGAGAGAAAATGTTAGTTACTTCTTTTTTTAGTTAGGTGGGGGCAAAGCGGGCAAAAGTAGCTATTTAAAATAACAAATAAAGGTAAACCAGCCATTTGCAAACATTTAAATACACTACAACAGGTAAAATGGACCATTGGAAGCACATTAAAAAGGGGAGAAAGTTTCAGAATACAATGTCCTTTTAAAGGGGCACTCAAATAAATAGTATTCTTTTTTAACACTAGATAGGTACCTTTGAAATGCCCCAGGCGCTAAGGGCATATTTGGAGATTGGTCAGTACGATTTTGTGCACTAGCTTGATTGGCAGGCATGCTAGTGCATGATATATATGCACCAATAAGCTTCTGTGTGAGCTCCAATATCGGCACAGGGTTAAAAAGGTTAAAAAAAAACAGGCAATTCTATTACAGAACAGTACAGAGCCAGCACGCTGTTGTCTACTGTGTCCCTTTTAAAGGGACAGTTAACGCCTTGAGATTTTTAAATTAAATGTTTATGTGTAATGAAACAACTTTGTAATATATTTTCATTATTTATTTTGTCCCCTTTTAATGTAATTTAGCTCTGAAAATTGAGCAATTTCTAATTCTCTGAACTTAAAATGCACACTGCTGACTTCTCAATACAAACCCTGTTACATACCGGCCCCTAATTGGCTTTATCAGATAACAACTGCAAAACAATGTACTTTATACTAACGTTATGATTATAACTAGCCTTGTTGTCTGTAGACTAAAGCACTGATTGGCTCCTTGATTCAAATAAGGCAAACAGTGGGCGGAGTTTGGATATTGAAAAATAACTGCAGTGAAAAGGATGTTAATTTGTTTTAAAGATATTAAAGGGACAGTCAGATAGGGCATGTAATTGTAAACAACTTTCCAATTTACTCATCAAATTTGCTTTGTTCTTTTGGTATTCTTAGTTGAAAGCTAAACCTAGGTAGGCTCATATGCTAATTTTGGAGCCCTTGAAGGCCGCCTATTATCTGAATACATTTTGCCTTTTTCACAACTAGAGGATGTTAGTTCATTTGTGCCATATAGATACCATTGTGCTTATGCACCTGAAGCCATTCAGTCAGAACTGATTGGCTAAAATGCAAGTCTGTCAAAAGAACTGAGATAAGGGGACAGTCTGCAGAGGCTTAGATACAAGTTAATCACAGAGGTAAAAAGTGTATTAATATAACAGTGTTGGTTATTTAAAACTGGGTATGGGTAATATAGGGATTATCTATCTTTTTAAACAATAAAAATTCTGGTGTAGACTGCCCCTTTAAAACTTGCCTGATCTGTTATTCTATGGTAACACAACATAAATGTTTTGTAATTACAAGACGTGCTGCTGAGAAAAAGGAAAAAATACAACTACCAATCACTTTATATTTTTGGATTCTCATTTTCTCCATAGCTTAAAGGAATAGTAAACCCAAAACTTTTCTTTCATGATTCAGATAGAGCATGCAATTTTAAGCAACTTTCTAATTTAATCCTATTATCCATTTTTCTTTGTTCTCTTGCTATCTTTATTTGAAAAAGAAGACATCTAAGCTAAGGAGCCCACCAATTTTTGGTTGAGAACCCTGGACAGCAGTTATCCACCAATCAGCAAGTACAACCCTGGTTGTGAACCAAAAATGGGCCGGCTTCTAAACTTACATTCTTGCTTTTCAAATAAAGAAAGCAAGAGATTGAAGAAAAAATTGATAATAGGAGTAAATTAGAAAGTTGCTTAAATTGCTGCTCTGGCTGAATCATGAAAGTATAAATTTGGGTTCAGTGTCCATGAAACTCTTTACCTTTTATATATTTTTTATAAGAGTATTTCTTATCCCTGCAGACAAATGAATTATTTTCTCATGTGTGGATCTGCTGTTTGAGTTGTTTATGTTACAGCTCTGTCATCTGAAACATCGTCTGTATTTGCAGACAAAATGCCAAGCAGGAAACACTTTAAAAAAATTCCCCATGGAGATGAAAGGTGAAAAATGCAGTTGATTTTCCAAATATTGCAAGAGGTATATTAATAAACAAACTCCCTAACCTTTTTTTATCTTGCTTCAGTTAGATTATAGTGATTTTTATAATATTCATTTTACTGAAATCATTTAATACACCGTAGGGCTAGATTACAAGTGGAGCACTAATTTATTATTGCTGTTTACGGCTCACGATAAATATCCAGCCATTACAAATGACCGGTAATTGCTACTGCGTGCTCTCGGTAGCAATTAGCGTTCTCGGAAATTAACCAGAGATCAGATCTCTGGTTCATTTTCTAAATTGAAGAAAAAAGGGGATGAAGATGCCTGATGGTGTTGAGACCTACAGTACCCCTCCGTGCTATTCAAGGAGTGATGGGTACTCGCCCTAGGGACATAAAAACTGGTGGTGGGGGTGCGTGCTCAATTCACTGAAATACAAGAACACTAGGACTTGCCTGCATACACATATAAACTTTAGTAAAGATAAAAGTTTGCTGATAGCATAGGTAAGCTATTTAGGCAATTCATAACTGGGTACTGGTTTCCCCTTGTTACACCTCTGGCAGTCCTTTAAAGTGTCCCAAAGAATAATCAGCGGTATGTGAGGAACGTAGAGTGTACTGCAGGGATCCTATTAATATCTAGTGTAATGTTATCTTGGCCCCAATGCGGATGAAGGAAAAACTTACACGTTACAATGTAATACCTCTTCAACCGGACATTCCAACATGACCTGAAATGGCTCTCTTATATAACAAAACTTACTAGTGTTGATCCGTTGCAAAGCAGTGTTTGTTCGGGGTACGAATATCCTCTGTAAGGAACTGGCATGCACAGCGGTCCTGGGCTACCCCACACTCTCACGTATCCAAGGGGCATCAACAGCCTGTTCGCTCGTAGCCAGCGTCTCCCGGTGTTAGGAAAGCCAAAAATGAAGTAGAAGGGATGGAGAGGAAAGCCGTTCTTACCACACAGGGAAGAAATAAGGATGTAGTTCCATACAAAGGTGTTACCTTTGTGACTAACTATAGCTCCCAGTATAAAGAAATATGTGGTATTCTTTGTAAACATTTTGGCTTATTGCGAGCAGATGACAAATTGGTAGACACAGTTGAGGGCGGCCTCAGGTGCTCGTACAGAAGAGCTAGCACCATTGGAAATATGGTATCTCCTTCACAGATAAGTAATGATCAGAGAGTAGTGAGCTCATGGTTAACCCATAGAGGAATGTTTAAATGTGGTCACAGGAAATGCAAGCCCTGTGAACATGTAGAAATAGCTTCCTCCTTTACATCCACAGTCAATGCAAGGTCTTTTGAAATCAAGCGATGTTTAAACTGTTCCTCTTCTAATGTGATTTACATGATTCAATGCATCCAATGTGGGGTACAGTATATAGGGCTCACTACAAGGAACAACAGGTCGTGCATAAGAGAGCACTTTAGCTCTATTACTGTAGGGAAAGCAACTACACCAATAGTGACACATTTCCGGACCGGCAACCATCATCTTCCAAGCGGCTTCTTCTATCTTCATCCGATGAGGACCGGCTCCATCCTGAAGACCTCCACCGCGGACCCATCTTCATCCGGCGACGTCCAACTGAAGAATGACGGTTCCTTTAAGGGACGTCATCCAAGATGGCGTCCCTCGAATTCCGATTGGCTGATAGGATTCTATCAGCCAATCGGAATTAAGGTAGGAATATTCTGATTGGCTGATGGAATCAGCCAATCAGAATCAAGTTCAATCCAATTGGCTGATCCAATCAGCCAATCAGATTGAGCTCGCATTCTATTGGCTGTTCCGATCAGCCAATAGAATGCGAGCTCAATCTGATTGGCTGATTGGATCAGCCAATCGGATTGATCTTGATTCTGATTGGCTGATTCCATCAGCCAATCAGAATATTCCTACCTTAATTCCGATTGGCTGATAGAATCCTATCAGCCAATCGGAATTCGAGGGACGCCATCTTGGATGACATCCCTTAAAGGAACCGTCATTCTTCAGTTGGACGTCGCCGGATGAAGATGGGTCCGCGGTGGAGGTCTTCAGGATGGAGCCGGTCCTCATCGGATGAAGATAGAAGATGCCGCTTGGAAGATGATGGTTGCCGGTCTGGATCGCCTCTTCTTCCCGGATGGGATGAAGACTTTGGACCCTCTTCTGGACTTCTTCAGTGGATGTCTAGCCCCCGCTTGGGTTGGATAAAGATATCGGAGCCAGGACGGATCGGTGATACCCGGTGAGGTGAAGACAAGGTAGGATGATCTTCAGGGGCTTAGTGTTAGGTTTATTTAAGCGGGGTTTGGGTTAGATTAGGGGTATGTGGGTGGTGGGTTGTAATGTTGGGGGGGGGTATTGTATGTTTTGTTTTACAGGCAAAAGAGCTGAACTTCTTGGGGCATGCCCCGCAAAGGGCCCTGTTCAGGGCTGGTAAGGTAAAAGAGCTTTGAACTTTAGTAATTTAGAATAGGGTAGGGAATTTTTTTATTTTTGGGGGGCTTTGTTATTTTATTAGGGGGCTTAGAGTAGGTGTAATTAGTTTAAAATTGTTGTAATATTTTTCTTATGTTTGTAAATATTTTTTTATTTTTTGTAACTTAGTTCTTTTTTATTTTTTGTACTTTAGTTAGTTTATTTCATTGTAGTTATTTGTAGGTATTGTATTTAATTTATTTATTGATAGTGTAGTGTTAGGTTTAATTGTAGGTAATTGTAGGTATTTTATTTAATTAATTTATTGATAGTGTAGTGTTAGGTTTAATTGTAACTTAGGTTAGGATTTATTTTACAGGTAAATTTGTAATTATTTTAACTATTTTAGCTATTAAATAGTTCTTAACTATTTAATAGCTATTGTACCTGGTTAAAATAAATACAAAGTTACCTGTAAAATAAATATTAATCCTAAAATAGCTATAATATAATTATAATTTATATTGTAGCTATATTAGGGTTTATTTTACAGGTAAGTATTTAGCTTTAAATAGGAATAATTTATTTAATAAGAGTGAATTAATTTCGTTAGATTAAAATTATATTTAATTTAGGGGGGTGTTAGTGTTAGGGTTAGACTTAGCTTTAGGGGTTAATACATTTATTAGAATAGCGGCGAGATTCAGTCAGCAGATTAGGGGTTAATAATTGAAGTTAGGTGTCGGCGATGTTAGGGAGGGCAGGTTAGGGGTTAATAAATATAATATAGGGGTCGGCGGTGTTAGGGGCAGCAGATTAGGGGTACATAAGGATAACGTAGGTGGCGGTCGGCAGATTAGGGTTTAAAAAAATGTAATCGAGTTGCGGCGATGTGGGGGGACCTCGGTTTAGGGGTACATAGGTAGTTTATGGGTGTTAGTGTACTTTAGAGTACAGTAGTTAAGAGCTTTATGAACCGGCGTTAGCCCAGAAAGCTCTTAACTACTGACTTTTTTCTGCGGCTGGAGTTTTGTCGTTAGAATTCTAACGCTCACTTCAGACACGACTCTATATACCGGAGTTAGAAAAATCCCATTGAAAAGATAGGATACGCAATTTACGTAAGGGGATCTGCGGTATGGAAAAGTCGCGGCTGAAAAGTGAGCGTTAGACCCTTTTTTGAGTGACTCCAAATACCGGAGGTAGCCTAAAACCAGCGTTAGGAGCCTCTAACGCTGGTTTTCACGGCTAACGCCAAACTCTAAATCTAGGCCATAGCTTTTCTAGAGAGAAAATGTTAGCTACTTCTTTTTTTAGTTAGGTGGGGGCAAAGTGGGCAAAATTAGCTATTTCAAATAACAAATAAAGGTAAACCAGCCATTTGCAAACATTTAAATACACTACAACAGGTAAAATGGACCATTGGAAGCACATTAAAAAGGGAAGAAAGTTTAAGAATACAATGTCCTTTTAAAGGGGCACTCAAATAAATAGTATTCTTTTTTAACACCTTTGAAATGCCCCAGGCGCTAAGGGCATATTTGGAGATTGGTCAGTACGATTGTGTGCACTAGCTTGATTGGCAGGCATGCTAGTGCATGAAATATATGCACCAATAAGCTTCTGTGTGAGCTCCAATATCGGCACAGGGTTAAAAAGGCTATAAAAAAAACAGGCAATTCTATTACAGAACAGTACAGAGCCAGCACGCTGTTGTCTACTGTGTCCCTTTTAAAGGGACAGTTAACGCCTTGAGATTTTTAAATTAAATGTTTATGTGTAATGAAACAACTTTGTAATATATTTTCATTATTTATTTTGTCCCCTTTTAATATAATTTAGCTCTGAAAATTTAGCAATTTCTAATTCTCTGAACTTAAAATGCACACTGCTGACTTCTCAATACAAACCCTGTTACATACCAGTCCCTAATTGGCTTTATCAGAAAACAACTGCAAAACAATGTACTTTATACTAACGTTATGATTATAACTAGCCTTGTTGTCTGCAGACTAAAGCACTGATTGGCTCCTTGATTCAAATAAGGCAAATGGTGGGTGGAGTTTGGATATTGAAAAATAACTGCAGTGAAAAGGATGTTAATTTGTTTTAAAGATATTAAAGGGACAGATAGGGCATGTAATTTTAAACAACTTTCCAATTTACCTTTATCATCAAATTTGCTTTGTTCTCTTGGTAGTCTTAGTTGAAAGCCAAACCTAGGTAGGCTCATATGCTAATTTTTGAGCCCTTGAAGGCCGCCTATTATCTGAATACATTTTGACTTTTTTCACAACTAGAGGATGTTAGTTCATTTGTGCCATATAGATAACATTGTGCTTATGCACCTGAAGCCAATCAGTCAGAACTGATTGGCTAAAATGCAAGTCTGTCAAAAGAACTGAGATAAGGGGGCAGTCTGCAGAGGCTTAGATACCAGGTAATCACAGAGGTAAAAAGTATATTAATATAACGGTGTTGGTTATGTAAAACTGGGTATGGGTAATAAAGGGATTATCTATCTTTTTAAACAATAAAAATTCTGGTGTAGACTGCCCCTTTAAAACTTGCCTGATCTGTTATTCTATGGTAACACAACATAAATGTTTTGTAATTACAAGACGTGCTGCTGAGAAAAAGGAAAAAATACAACTACCAATCACTTTATATTTTTGGATTCTCATTTTCTCCATAGCTTAAAGGAATAGTAAACCCAAAACTTTTCTTTCATGATTCAGATAGCGCAGCAATTTTAAGCAACTTTCTAATTTACTCCTATTATCAATTTTTCTTTGTTCTCTTGCTATCTTTATTTGAAAAAGAAGACATCTAAGCTAAGGAGCCCACCAATTTTTGGTTGAGAACACTGGACAGGAGTTATCCACCAATCAGCAAGGACAACCCAGGTTGTGAACCAAAAATGGGCCGGCTTCTAAACTTATATTCTTGCTTTTCAAATAAAGAAAGCAAGAGATTGAAGACAAACTGATAATAGGCGTAAATTAGAAAGTTGCTTAAAATTGCTGCTCTGTCTGAATCATGAAAGTATAAATTTGGGTTCAGTGTCCATGAAACTCTTTACCTTTTATATATTTAGGTTATGCTCAGGGTATCTCGTATGCCAGCAGACAAATGAATTATTTTCTCATGTGTGGATCTGCTGTTTGAGTTGTTTATGTTACAGCTCTGTCATCTGAAACATCGTCTGTATTTGCAGACAAAATGCCGAGCAGGAAACACTTTCAAAAAATTCCCCATGGAGATGAAAGGTGGAAAATGCAGTTGATTTTCCAAATATTGCAAGAGGTATATTAATAAACAAACTCCCTAACCTTTTTTTTATCTTGCTTCAGTTAGATTATAGGGATTTTTATAATATTCATTTTACTGAAATCATTTAATACACCGTAGGGCTAGATTACAAGTGGAGCGCTAATTTATTATTGCCCTTTACGGCTCACGATAAATATCCAGCCATTACAAATGACCGGTAATTGCTACTGCGTGCTCTCGGTAGCAATTAGCGTTCTCGGAAATTAACCAGAGATCAGATCTCTGGTTCATTTTCTAAATTGAAGAAAAAAGGGGATGAAGATGCCTGATGGTGTTGAGACCTACAGTACCCCTCCGTGCTATTCAAGGAATGATGGGTACTCGCCCTAGGGACATAAAAACTGGTGGTGGGGGTGCGTGCTCAATTCACTGTAATACATGAACACTAGGACTTGCCTGCATACACATATAAACTTTAGTAAAGATAAAAGGTTGCTGATAGCATAGGTAAGCTATTTAGGCAATTCATAACTGGGTACTGCTTTCCCCTTGTTACACCTCTGGCAGTCCTTTAAAGTGTCCCAAAGAATAATCAGTGGTATGTGAGGAACATACAGTGTACTGCAGGGATCCTATTAATATCTAGTGTAATGTTATCTTGGCCCCAATGCGGATGAAGGAAAAACTTACACGTTACAATGTAATACCTCTTCAACCGGACATTCCAACATGAACTGAAATGGATCTCTTATATAACAAGACTTACTAGTGTTGATCCGTTGCAAAGCAGTGTTTGTTCGGGGTACGAATATCCTCTGTAAGGAACTGGCATGCACGGCGGTCCTGGGCTACCCCACACTCTCACGCATCCAAGGGGCATCAACAGCCTGTTCGCTCGTAGCAGTCTCCCTGTGTTAGGAAAGCCAAAAATGAAGTAGAAGGGATGGAGAGGAAAGCCCGTCTTACCACAAAGGGAAGAAATAAGGATGTAGTTCCATACAAAGGTGTTACCTTTGTGACTAACTATAGCTCCCAGTATAAAGAAATATGTGGTATTCTTCGTAAACATTTTGGCTTATTGCGAGCAGATGACAAATTGGTAGACACAGTTGAGGGCGGCCTCAGGTGCTCGTACAGAAGAGCTAGCACCATTGGAAATATGGTATCTCCTTCACAGATAAGTAATGATCAGAGAGTAGTGAGCTCATGGTTAACCCATAGAGGAATGTTTAAATGTGGTCACAGGAAATGCAAGCGCTGTGAACATGTAGAAATAGATTCCTCCTTCACATCCATAGTCAATGGAAGGTCTTTTGAAATCAAGCGATGTTTAAACTGTTCCTCTTCGAATGTGATTTACATGATTCAATGCATCCAATGTGGGGTACAGTATATAGGGCTCACTACAAGGGACATCAGGTCGTGCATAAGAGAGCACTTTAGCTCTATTACTGTAGGAAAAGCAACTACACCAATAGTGACATATTTCTCACACAAACACCAGAAAGATTTATCCCTATTTAGTTGGAAAGCCATAGAACAGGTCTTTCCTCCGAAAAGAGGTGGGAAAAGGGAAAAGCTTCTTTACAAGCGAGAGATGTTTTGGATTTTCCACCTGGAAACCAGGTATCCAGGAGGATTGAATTCCCAGTATGATTTAATTAACTACTGGGAGTAAAACTTTAGTCAATTCTATATATCATACTTAGTACTATGCTAAAATGACATGAGCGTAGATGCCTCCGTTAGTATGTTTAGTAATAAACATTATGTAATTGAACAATCATTGAGTCCAATTTAGGATAATGCTGAATATGGGGACAAGCTCTTATCAAATATTTTGTCTATGTGTTTAACATTTACATGAGCATAATATTAAGTAACAAAGATTGATATGTTAGACTAGAATAATCTTCAGACGACATTATGATCAAGATCATTTGTATTTATGTGTATAGGTTTACATTTACATTTACATTTATTAATATTAATATCTATATCGATATTGACAGTTATAATTTATAATTTATGACTTTTACTATTTGATATCTTACACACTAGAAGTGCAATGCACAATCACCAATTTCCAGATTTTTATTGATTTTGGGTAGATTATAACGTATCATTAGTAAAGTCCTTTCAGAGTCCAGTTGTGACCCATATAGTAAATTAGAATGTAGTGGATCATGAATAGGGTCCCCTTCCCCTCTAAGAGTATTTTCGTTCAGGGTGTTTTGTCTGATAACATGCAGCAGGGGATAACATTAACACATAGTTGAATTCTACCAAGTGGTGTTTAATTGCACAGTACCGCCCGATTTGTTTTTATCCAATTACAGTTTTACTACCTCTTATAAATGCATAGCTTAGAGTGCTTTGAAATAAGCTAAGAGTAAGGCTACAGCTGAAACGCGTAAGCTTGTCAAGTGGCGACTGCACATCATTGTTTTTCTATTCTTCCATGTAATTTTAAATATTTTGGACAATAAAGTTTTTTGATTTTTTATACTTTTGTTCTTTGGCCCCGGATTCCTGCATACTTCTTTTCTAAATTGCCCCCAAATTTCAGTGTAGTACTTGTTTTTCATAAAAATAAAAGGTAGCTTTTTTATTATTATTTTTTTAAATAACTGCACATAACAGTTTTTAGGGCTTAAAGTTGGGGAGTGTGGGGAGTTATAAAAAACTGCAGTGAAAAGTGCCTTAACATTGCGGTCTTTGGGGACTGTGTGTTCCCTGTAAATATATATATGTATATGCTTCTATAGATATAAATTGATGTGTTAATATGTGTATATACACATATAAACACAAACTCATATATATGTATATATTCATATACATAAATATGTAAATTATAGGCCCATTCCTGCCGTACAAGGCTCCCATTGGAGCCCATGGAAGTGTGCGCTTGTTTGCATTGTGGGGCACTTCTAAATAGCAGGGCACAATTGTGTGCACTGGTATTATGAGTGGAGTGCAACTATCGCGCTCACTTAAATATAATTTTGTGCTCCACTCTTAATCTGGCCTAGTAGATATGAATATATATTGTGCATGACCAAAATTGTGCTGGGAAAGGTGAAAATGTGGTACATAAGTCAGATAAAGCCCAGACCCTTGGTACGTGTTTCTCAATATGTGGGGTATGTACCCCTGGGGCTACCTGGTGCTTTGGAAAGGAATATTCAGTGGTTTCCCCCTTCATTATCTTTTTCGCCCTGATGTAGCTAAGGTAAACTTTCACTGTATCAATTTTAAGTAACTTTCTAATTTACCCATATTATCATTTTTTATTCGTTCTCTTGATATCTTTATTTGAAAAACCAAGAATGTAAGCTTAGGAGCCAGCCCATTGTTGGTTCAACACCTGGGTAGCGCTTGCTGATTGGTGGCTATATTTAGGTGGTGTTCCTGTGGCTGGTGGTGAGCTTGCCGGGCAACTCTGAGGTCCTGGTCAGTGTTGTTAGAACTGATCTAAGCACTTTCTCGCAAGTGAGTAGCATCTACTGACTTCCTATTAGACTGTTTATTGACGTTATGGTACCATGAGGTACCTCCTCTTTTCCGTTGCCTTTTACAGGTTGTAGAACTGTAGACCAAACACTCTCTTTGGACATTGAGACGTTTATTAAACATTAAAGTTGATGATTTGACTGAGGGATTTTAGCATGTTTGTCAGGCTGAGATCATCAGTTGGGGACATAACATCATGTGACATTCCTGGGTTTGTTACGGGAATATACTGTGCCTAAATACAGAATATGTGGCTTATGCACGAGACATTAATCCATTTGTCTACAAGGATGACATATAGTGCAAACAAACACACATTATTATGTCCAAGGCAGATAAATAAATAAAGACCAGGAAATGTATAAATACAGCTAATGAGGAAACTGGAATCTAATACGCACATTTAATATAATTTATTGCCAATGTCCCATTAGAATGTGCTAGCGGCTATTCTCAACCATGGGTGGTGGAAAGGACATGCAAAGTGGAGTGAGAGACAACTAGATGACAGAAAGAGACAGCTGAGAAATGAATAGCGTGATAGTCAAGGAAAGTTATTGAGACATCCAAGCAATGAAAATAAGAGACATGAATGGAAATAGATAATCAGAAAATTAATAAAAAGAAAGATAGAGGTTAAGAGAGAGAGAGACGTCTGGTAAATGGAGAGATACATCAAGTTAATGGGAAGACAAAGAACAGAGAGCAATAGGCGTGGAATAGTGAGACGGTAAAGAATGGAAACAAACAAAAATGTAATGGAAAAAGACAACCAGAAATAAGAGAGAGGAGAGAGAGAGAGAGAGAGAGAGAGAGAGAGAGAGAGAGAGAGAGAGAGAGAGAGAGGAGGGAGAGAGAGAGAGAGGAGAGGAGAGGATAGCGAGAGAGAGAGAGAGAGAGAGAGAGAGAGAGGAGAGGAGACACAAGAGAGAGAGGAGAGAGAAAGGAGAGAGGAGAGAGAGAGGAGAGAGAAGAGAGAGAGAGAGAGAGAGAGAGAGAGAGGAGAGAGAGAGAGAGAGGAGAGAGAGAGGAGAGAGAGAGAGAGAGAGAGAGAGAGGAGAGAGAGAGAGGAGAGAGAGAAGAGAGAGAGGAGAGAGAGAAGAGAGAGAGATATAATAGAGATAGAAGAGATAGATAAGAGAGAGAAGAGATAGAAGAGAGAAGGAGAGAGAAGAGAAGAGAAGAGCATAGAAGAGAGAGAGAGAGAGAGAGAGAGAGAGGAGAGAGAGAGAGAGAGAGAGAGAGAAGAGAGAGAGAAGAGAGAGAAGAGAGAGAGGAGAGAGAGAAGAGAAGAGCATAGAAGAGAGAGAGAGAGAGAGGAGAGAGAGAGAGAAGAGAGAGAGAGAAGAGAGAGAGAAGAGATAGAAGAGATAGATAAGAGAGAGAAGAGATAGAAGAGAGAAGGAGAGAGAAGAGAAGAGAAGAGCATAGAAGAGAGAGAGAGAGAGAGAGAGAGAGAGAGAGAGAGAGAGAGAGAGAGAGAGAGAGAGAGAGAGAGAGGAGAGAGAGAGAGAGAAGAGATAGAAGAGATAGATAAGAGAGAGAAGAGATAGAAGAGAGAAGGAGAGAGAAGAGAAGAGAAGAGCATAGAAGAGAGAAAGAAAGAAAGAAAGAGAGAGAGAAAGAAAGAAAGAAAGAAAGAAAGAAAGAAAGAAAGAAAGAAAGAAAGAAAGAAAGAAAGAAAGAAAGAAAGAAAGAAAGAAAGAAAGAAAGAAAGAGAATAGGCTATGACTATGAAATATTAAAAGATAGCTAGGGAATGAAGATAGAAAAGCAGCTGAACACATAAGCTTCAGATATTGAAATAGTATCATAGAGTAGGTGCTTAAAGGAACCTACATTTAAAGGGATATGAAACCAAAATTTAGAAAGTTGCTTAACATTGCCTGCTGTATCTGAATCATGAAAGAAAACATTTGGGTATCATATCCCTTTAATTAAACTATCAAGAGACTTTTAAATTTACTTCTATGATCAGCGTTACTCCATTCTCTTGGTATCCTTTGTTGAAAAGCATACCTAGGTAGGCTCTGGAGCAGCAGCATACCATAGGGAGCTAATAGCTTATTGGTGGCTACACATATATGCATCTTGTCATTGGCTCACCACATGTGTTTAGCTAGCTCCCAAAAGTGAATTGCTGCTCTAGAGCTGATAACTATGGACTAGATTACAAGTGGAGCAATAACAATAAATTGTTAACGTCCATGAACACCAACTGTGCTCAAGGTAATACATTAGCACTGCAATGTTAGCTCTAGTGTTATAAGCTTTACTTGTAATCTTGGCCTATGTTGCAACCGTGCAATAATAAAATGCTCTAACACTTTAATAGGTACTGACCTTAAATAGATATTGTACTTAAAAACTCTATTTTCTATATGAAAGAGTGGCATTTATACATGTTCATTGTTTTTGGAAAGAAATTAAAGGGACATTAAACACTTTGAGATAGTAATGTAAAATGATAAATTGTATGTATAAGAAAACCTCTGCAATATACTTTCATTATTTATTTTGTCCCCTTTTCCTGTAATTCCTTTCTGAAATTATGAGCATTTCAGTTCCTGTTAGAAATGGAAGAGCAGAGCACTGTTTTATTCCTCACAGCCATTGGCTGCACACTCTAGTGACCTATTTATAACTGTCCCTAATTGGCCACAGCAGAGAAGGTAACCTAAGTTACAACATGGCAGCTCCCATTGTTTTATAGACACTAAAACTTATTTTGTCAATATTTAAACAGCTGATGAAACTTAAAAAAATACATCTACTTGTTATTCTCAGACTAATGTAACACTTGAGTACTTCTTATGGACATTAGTATTACAGCAGTAAAAAGTGATGCAGTGCAGCTGTAAAAAGCTGACAAGAAAATATCACCTGAACATCTCTATGTAAAAAAAAAATGTTACCTCAAAATTTCCTCAGTAGCCACACCCCGTTGTAAAGAGTCCTTAAAGTGGATAGTCTGCTTCCAATTTTTTATTGTTTAAAAATATAGATAATGCTTTTATTAACCATTCCCCAGTTTTACATAACCAACACTGTTATATTAATATACTTTTTAACTCTGTGATTAGTAATCACAGAGATAAAAAGTATATAAACTGGGGGATGGGTAATAAAGGGATTTGTATCAAAGTCTCTTCAGATTGTCCCTTATCTCAGTTCTTTTGACAGACTTGCATTTTAGCCAATCGGTGCTGACTTATAAATATCTCCACGGGAGTGAGCACAATATTATCTATATAGCACACGTGAACTAGTACTGTCTAGCTGTGAAAAACTGTCAAAATGCGCTGGGCTAAGAGGAGGCCTTCAAGGGCTTAGATATTAGCATATGAGCCTACCTAGGTTTAGCTTTCAACAAAAAATACCAAGAAAAAAAGCAAATTTGATGAAAAAAGTAAATTGGAAAGTTGTTAAAAATTGCATGCTCTATCTGAATCATGAAAGTTTAATTTTGACTAGACTGTCCCTTTAAGCAACCAATCAGGATGCTAGTCCCAGGACTTGCAAGGCAGCGTGCATCTGGCACTGTCATTAAATTTCCCTACTCAGTTTAATGAAGTTTACCATCAAATCTTGCAAGATTTAAGATAAATCTCATGAGCGCAAAGTGTGACAACAGATTTGAGGAAGATGATTGTATGTTTTATTTATTGATAAAAAAAAATTCCATGCAGCTGACAGTAGCTAAAGGATAACTGTTCGCAGAGCAATTACTGTTGTGAGATTAATACATTTTGAGGTAAAATATCTTAATTTTATACATAGAGATGTTCAGGTGATATTTTCTTGTTATTTTTTATCAGCTATGCTGCGTTACTTTGAGCATATGAGTATTATGTCCCTTTAATTTAAATGTATTCTCCAAACAAGTGTATGAATAGCTAAGGAAATGCACCAGATTTCTGTAAAGTGTAAATTAGACATGTGCGCCGCTGAAAAAATAGTTTTGTTTCGATTTAAAGTAGTTAAAGAAAAGAAATTGTTTCAGCAAATTAGTTTAGTTAAGTTTAAAAAAAAAAAATTGTTTCGGCAAATTAGTTACGTTACGTTAAATCGGTTTCGGATCCGTTCATTTTTTTTGGATCCATTCATTTTTTTGGATCCATTTGTTTTTTCGGATCCATTCTTATTTCATATGCATTATTCTATTCGGAACTAAGTTATAGAATAATGCATATGAATAAAGAATGGTTCCAAAAAAACGAAAGGATACGAAAAAATGATTTAATTTAATGTAACTAATGTGCCGGCAAATACTGAAACAAAATTATGTAAAACGGTAACCGCCACCCACGCCGCCACTAAATAAAGCTATTAACCCGTAAACTGCACCCCCCCCCAACATCGCCAACACTATCTAAACCTATTAACCCCTAAACCACCGTTCCCAAACATCGCCAACACTAACTAAATCACTAAATAAAGTATTAACCCCTTAACCGCCATTCCCAGACATCGCCGACACTAACTAAACCTATAAACCCCTAAATCGCAGTCCCCCATATCGCAACAACCTAAATTAAACTATATTAATCCCTAACCCTAAACCTAACACCCCCTTACTTTAAAGTCAATGTAAATTTGATGATAAAGTGCCCAGTTTTTAAAAATTCAATTAAAAACAGGGGCACTTTAATTCATCAAAATTTACTTTTCACTTGTTATGTGAAGATACTTACCTTTTAATCTTGACAGCCCGGTCGTCGCAAGCCTATTCCTACATCAGAAATGACGGATCGGTCATCCTCCAATCATGGCTTCCCCCCCAGGGAAATCAGTGTCTGATTCAACGCCGTGATTGGAGGAAGCCGGATTCCTCATTTTAGACCCAGGAAGAGGCTTTGCGATGGGCGGAGGAAGCGATGCAACGGCTGTCAAGATTAAAAGGTAAGTATTTTCACAACACAAGTGAAATTTAAATTTTGATGAATTAAAGTGCCCCTGTTTTTAATTGAATTTTTAAAAACCAGGCACTTTATCATCAACATTTTTATTCACTTTAACATAATTAAAATATAGCTAAATTAAAGTTACAATTATTAACTAAATAATACCTATTTAAAAAATAAATACAAACTTACCTGTGAAAAAAAGGAAACCTAAGCTAGCTACAATATAACTAATAGTTACATTGTAGCTAGTTTAGGTTTTATTTTTATTTCACAGGTAAGTTTGTATTTATTTTAACTAGGTAGACTAGTTAGTAAATAGTTATTAACTATTTACTAACTACCTAGTTAAAATAAATACAAACTTACCTGTGAAATAAAAGTAAAACCTAAGCGCCTTACACTAAAACCTAATAATACAAAAAAAAAAAATCAAACATTACAAAAATAAAAAAATAAAAAAGAAATTACCCAAAACAATAAAATTATTCCTATTCTAATACCGTTTAAAAAAAAAACACCCCAAAATAAAAAATAACCCTAATCTATAATAAACTACCAAGGGCCCTTAAAAGGGCCTTTTCCTTTTGTAGGGCATTGCCCTAAAGTTAATAGCTCTTTTGCTAAAAAAGAAAATCAAACACCCCCTAACAGTATACAAACCCCACCCCCCAAACCACAAAATAAAAATAAAGTTGTTAAACTAATCTACTCATTGCCCTGAAAAGCGCTTTTGCTACAAAATAAAAACAAACACCTCCTAACATTACAAACCCCCACCCACCCCAAACCCACAAAATAAAAGCTGCTTAAAACCTATTGGCTGTTCAAATCAACCAATAGGATTTAAGCATCTCTCATTCCTATTGACTGATTTAAATTTTTCAGCCAATAGGAATAGAATGGTACCCCCAGTATGAAAGGGGTACCTTGTATTTGAATCCTCAGTGTGCGGCGGACAATCACATGAAGAGGACCTCCACATCGGATTGATGGACCTCTGCCTCCATAGGGATGAAGACGATGCCGGTCCCTCGATGGATGAAGATCGACCTCCGCCTCCGCGCATCGACCGCTCCTCCTCCGCAGGGATGAAGAAGATGCCGGTCCCTTGATGGATGAAGATGGAGCCGTCTGGATGAAGATGGAGCCGCTGGGATGAAGATCATTCAAGTCGGACTTTAGCAACTGTGAGTACCTAAAGAGGGGTTAGTGTTTTTTTAAGGTTTTTTGGGGTGTTTTTTTTTTTTTAGATTAGGGTTAATGGGCAATCTTAGAAGAGTTGAATGCCCTTTTAAGGGCAGTAAAAGAGCTGAATGCCCTTTTAAGGGCAATGCCCATACAAATGCCCTTTTCAGGGCAATGGGTAGATTAGTTTTTTTAGTTAGGTTTTTTATTTTGTGGGTTTGGGGTGGGTGGGGGTTTGCAAAAGAGCTGTTAACTTTAGGGCAATGCCCTACAAAAGGCCCTTTTAAGGGCTATTGGTAGTTTATTATAGATTAGGGTTCTTTTATTTTGGGGTGTTTTTTTTTTTTTAAATGGTTTAGAATAGGAGTAATTTTTATTATTTTGAATAATTTGTTTGTTTATTTGTGTTATTTTTTTTTTTAAATAGCCATTTTTAATTTTTAATGGGCAGTAAAAGAGCGGAAATGCCCATACAAATGCCCTTTTCAGGGCAATGGGTAGATTAGTTTAACAACTTTATTTTTATTTTGTGGGTTTGGGGGGTGGGGTTTGTATACTGTTAGGGGGTGTTTGATTTTCTTTTTAGCAAAAGAGCTATGCCCTACAAAAGGAAAAGGCCCTTTTAAGGGCCCCTGTTAGTTTATTATAGATTAGGGTTTTTTTTTTATTTTGGGGTGTTTTTTTTTAAACGGGGTATTAGAATAGGAATTTTAATTGTTTTGGATAATTTCATTTGTTATTTCTTGTAATGGTATTTTTTTTATTTATTTTTTAGGGTTTTTTTCATTTTTGTAATGTTATTTTTTTTATTTTTTTGTAATGTTAGGTTTTAGTGTAAGGCAGCTTAGGTTTTACTTTTATTTCACAGGTAAGTCTGTATTTTTTTTTAACTAGGTAGTTAGTAAATAGTTAATAACTATTTACTAACTAGTCTACTTAGTTAAAATAAATACAAATTTACCTGTGAAATAAAAATAAAACCTAAGCTAGCAACAATATAACTATTAGTTATATTGTAGCTAGCTTAGCTTTGTTTTATTTCACAGGTAAGTTTGTTAAATATTATTTAGTTAATAATTGTAACTTTAATTTAGCTCTATTTTAATTATGTTTATGTTAGGGGGTGTTAGGGTTAGGGTTAGGTTTAGGGTTAATATAGTTTAATTTAGGTTGTTGCGATATGGGGGCCAGCGGTTTAGGGGTTAATAGGTTTAGTTTGTTTTGGGGATGTTTAGGAACGGCGGTTTAGGGGTTAATAGGTTTAGTTAGTGTCAGCAATGTTTTGTAATGGCAGTTTAGGGGTTAATAGGTTTAGTTAATGTCGACAATGTTTGGGAACGGCGGCTTAGGGGATAATAAATTTAGTTAGTGTCTGCGATGTTGGGGAGCTGCAGTTTAGGGGCTAACAGGTTTAGTTAGTTTTGGCGATATGGGGGGGCGGTTTAGGGGTTAACAGGTTTAGGTAGTGTCGACGATGTTGTGGAAATGCGGTTTAGGGGTTAATAGGTTTAGTTTCTGTCAGCAATGATTGGGAACGGTGGTTTAGGTGTTAATAGGTTTAGTTAGTGTTGACAATGTCAGGAAACAGCTGTTTAGTGGTTAATAGCTTTATTTAGTGAATTAGTTAGTGTCAGCGATGTTGGAGAAGTGCGGATAAGGGGTTAATAGATTTAGTTAGTGTTGGTGATGTGGGTAGGTGCGGGTTAGGGGTTTATAGGTTCAGTTAGTGTCGGCGATATCGGGGAACGGTGGTTTAGGGGGTCAATAGATTTATTTAATTATTTAGAGTTAGTGTTGGCCATGTGTGGTTTACATTAGGAACAATGAAAAATTCTGAATATGAATAAGGGATACGAAAATTGGGAAACTAATTTATTCATTTTTGGAAATTTTCAGGACATCACAAGACAACACCAGCATCTTAGTATGAACATATAGAGGCCCATATATCAAGCTCCGAATGGAGCTTGGGGGCAAGTGTTTCTGGCGAGTCTTCAGACTCGCCAGAAACAGCAGTTATGAAGCAGCGGTTAGCGCCGCGGAATCTGTTGGAGCTCTACAAATAACCGATAATAATAATAAAGACCGCTGCTCCATAACCCTCTCCGCCTGCTCTGAGCAAGCGGACAGGAATCGCCACAATTCAACCCGATCGAGTACGATTGGGTTGATTGACACCTCCCTCTTGTGAGCTCCTGGTGCAATGCTGAATACAGAGAGCGTATTGCTCTCCGCATTCAGCGAGGTCTTGCGGACCTGATCCGCACTGTCGGATCAGGTCCTCAAGACCTTTGATACATAGGCCTCATACAGTAATAAATTAAAGGGATAGTAAACACCAAAAATTTTAATGTTTAAAAAGATAGATAATCCCTTTATTTACCATTCCCCAGTTTTGCATAACCAACACTGTTATAGAAATATACTTTTTACCTCTGTGATTACCTTGTATCTAAGTTTCTGATGACTGCCTCCTTATCTCAGATCTATTGACAGACTTGCATTTCAGGCAATTAGTGCTGACTCTTAAATAACTTCACGTGTGTGAGCACAATGTATCTATATGAAACACATGAACTAATGCCCTCTAGCTGTAAAAAATCTGTTAAATGCATTCAGATAAGAGGCAGCCTTCAAGGGCTTAGAAATAAGCATATAAGCCTACCTAGTTTTATTTTTCAACTAAGAATAACAAGAGAACAAAAAAAATTGATGATAAAAGTAAAATATAAATTGTTTAAAATTACGTGCCCTATACGAATCATGAAAGTTTAATTTGGACTTTACTATCCCTTTAACTAAACGAGAATTTGTGTCTCGGTTGCAAGAGCTGGGACTTGACCAGATAACAATCTCATGCATGAGAAAATAATCAATTTGAATACAAGGATGAGACCTAAAATGAACAAACACATCCTATTCTGTCAAAGACGCCCAGCAAACAAACGTCAGGTAATGTGCGAATAATGAGGAGGAAGAAAGCTTGAAGAACACACAATTAATAGTTTATTGACAATGTCTTGTTAACATGTGGTAGAGTGATGTCACGGGCTGTGGGTATGGGCATATAAATCACTGACTTTAAAGGGTAGAAATGCGTGCAGTAATTCTGAATGGGGGCATAGCCAGAAGTAGAGTGTTAAAGGGAAAAAAAACCCACATTTTTTTCTTTTATGATTCAGATAGAGCATGCAATTGTAAGCAACTTTCTAATTTACTCCTTTTATCAATTTGTCTTTGTTCTCTTGGCATCTTTATTTGAAAAACAGGAATGCAATGACTGTTAGTGTACTGTTGCGGGATGTCTGCATTTGAGGCTATCCAGCAACAGCATGAGATACACACTGATTGCAGCGTATATCTCATGTCATTGAGTCACCCTGATCCTGATGACTGACAGGCATGCAATCACAGGGACGCCATGTCACTGCGATCGCTAGCCTGTGGTGGCCTTCATTATGCTTTAAATGCAATGCCTCACTCATGAGGCATGCAGAAATAGCACAGTTTTGTCACTTTAGGCGAGACTATCTTTCTAACAGCCCAGAACACAACCGCCATGCATGTTACGGCACATGTCCTTAAAGGGACAGTTCACCCAAAGAATTTCTCCCCTTTAAATTATTCCCAAAGATCCTTTTAACCTGCTAGAGTGTATTAAATTGGTTACAAGTAGCTCCTTTACTCCTATTTCAGCATTTGAAATAGCTGATTTAGCCTGTGGTATCGCCAGCTACACTGAACAAATTAATACTGGAGTATAGGCTATTAAATAGCCTAAGTATACACAGCCAGCAGAAGAGATTACACTCTCTGTGGGATGCAGGATAGTTAAGTAATAAAATGATCATTTTCCATTGTTCTCTCTATGTATTGAGCTTTGGTGTTCCAGACAAATATAAGATAAGGAAGCAAGTCTGTTTACACAAACCTAGAACATAATGAGATCTGATATCACCTTTAAGTTCAACCCATTGTAATAGGCTGTGGTTTCAAAGCACAAAATCAGCTACTTTATATACACAGATAAGCATGAAAATGGAATTTCTCAAATATTTTATACTCTGCAATTGGTATAACAAGTCATTTAAAATACATTAATGGAAAAACTATTTTACAGTGTACTGTCCCTTTAAGGACATAATGTCAGACGTCATAACTTGCATGGCATCTATCTTTAAAGGGACAGTCTACTCCAGAGTTTTTATTGTTCAAAAAGATATATAATCCCTTTATTACCCATTCCCCAGTTTTGCATAACCAGCACTGTTATATTAATATACTTTTTACCTCTGTGATTACCTTGTATCTAAGCCTCTGCAGACTGCCCTCTTATTTTGGTTCTTTTGACAGACTTGCATTTTAGCCAATCAGTGCTTACTCTTAGGTAACTCAACAGGAGTGAGGACAATGTTTATCTATATGGCACACATGATCGAATGTTCTCTAGTTGTGAAAAACTGTCAAAATGCACTGAGATAAGGGGCAGCCTTCAAGGGCTTATATTAGCATACAAGCCTACCTAGGATTAACTTTCAGTAAAGAATACCAAGAGAACAACGCACATTTCATGATAAAAGTAAATTGGAAAGTTGTTTAGAACTGTATGCCCTATCAGAATCATGAAAGTTTATTTTTGACTTGACTGACCCTTTAATGGTTTGGTCTTCTCGCACACACAAAAACAAAATATTTTAACACATCTAAATGGAACTAATAGAATTGTTACATTTAAATGATAGACATTTCTATAACCTATAGTAAAAATGAGTAGCAGTAGGTGTGGGAAATCTATCATTATAAATAAAAATGTATGCATGAAATGCTCATGAATAAAATAAATAAATTATAGCCAATGTCTCTTAGGTACAATCTCATTTAGGTGACAATAGCAGGAGGCTGAAAAGTGACACTAGAAAACCAGCTTTAGGATTAATTACTGTGTTGATGTTATTTTTGGCTACTGTTCAATATGTATTGATTTTCATTGTGACCGGTTATTCTTATTTTGTATTTCTGTAATCTTTTGGGAGAAGGTGATTACCCATTTAGCTCCCCTCCTCCCTGACACTGTAGACACAATAGTCAAGGGACCGAATCTCATATCCTATAAAAGATAAACAGTTGTCCATTTTAGATTTTTATAAATATATATATGAAATGTTTAATCAAATTGGCAAATATAGAACAAACAAAAAAAAGAGTTTAAAACACAAATACAACTAGAGCGTGGCCACAGTAAAACATAATGGGTCAGATTACGAGTGCAGTTAATGCGCTAGAATTAAGCTTTTTGCGCTTGTCTGGTTGCGCCTATATTACTAGTTGAAAGTAAACTGTTTTTGCTCTTGCGCTAACCCGACAAAAGCAAAAAGACGAAGTTAAAATATCACGTATGCGTTCACATATTCCCCCATAGAAGTCAATGGAGAAAAATAAGTGGGGGGGGGGGGGAAACTAACACCCCACCAATAAGCAAGTGCTACCCAGGTCTGAACCAAAAATTGACTGGCTCCTAAGCTTACATTCCTGATTTTCAAATTAAGATACCAAGAGAATGAAGAAAAATTGATAATATGAGTAAATTAGAGCAGGCAATTTTAAGCAACTTTCTATCTGAATCATGAAAGAAAAAATATGGTTTTCATATCCCTTTAAGTCAATATATAGTTACTTTATAGACATGTCACCCTGTATTTAGCCTTTAATAGGTGTAATACATAAATATTGTTTAAATATACAGGGCAGGGTGGATAGTCTTAAAATTACTTACAGATAAGAGCATGCCATTTTTTTACAATAATTGCCCTTTAAAGTGATAGTAAACTTTCCCCTTTGAATTAACAGACACCACATGCTAGTGATATTTTAGATGTAGTTTAATTCATTAGTTGTAATGAAGATGTGCATAACTTACTTTTTAATGTAGGTATGAAATTTAAATAACCCACGATCCTGCTGCCCACTTCAAAAGTATTTTTTTTTTGGTGAGCTGTTGAACTGTTCTGCAATCAGCATTCTAGCTACAACAAAAGTACCATAGGGATAGAGCGATGATTGGAGAACAGTTCAAAAATTACTTTTGAAGTAGCCGCCAGAATATGGGGTATTAGAAATTTCATACCCCAGCTTCCGGCCGCTCACTTCAAAAGTAATTTTTTACATTCAATTTTGAAGTCAATATAAAGAAAGTTACTTTATAGATAAGTGTCACACTATATTTTTTATACACTTTATAGCACATCTTCATTACAACTGATGAATTAAGCACAATCTAAAATATTGCTAACATTCCAGATCTGTTTATCCAAAGGGGAGAGTTTACCATCAAATTAATTATTTTTATTGCCCAGTTTTACTGTAAATTAATTTTATCTGTTGGCTTTCCAATTCCTGTCAGATGTGGAAATGCAGACTGCAGACAAATACTGCTATATTCAACCCAATCATTGGTTGCCCTGTCACGAATACCTCATGATTTAGCTGCCAAGGGGTTAAGTCTCTTTAGTTTGTGAGCTAAAAACAGTTGTTTGTTTTTTAAGAAGAACTGTGTGCTGTGTTAGGTAAGCATATGATTTCCATTTGATGTGCTAGAACCCCTCATAAATAGTTTCTAAGGCCCATTTCACCAAATGTTATTCTGTATGCATTGAGCCATAAAGCCAGTAAACTTCTTAGCTCCAGAGACACAAAGCAGTGCCTCTTCTCAGAAACTAATAAGGTGAATAAAGGGACATGGGTATAATGTAGATATGTGTTTAAAACATGTTATGACATTAGATGAAGGGAAATATGGCAACCATGTCATATTTGGTATCAAATTGATTCTCACAATGTAAGTAAGAGATTGCCTTTCTGTCTATATGAAAATGAACATATCTAGCAGAAATGATAATGTGTTCTCTTATTTCAGCCAAAGGTACTTAAAGTCGTAAAAGATAGGGGTTTCCCAGCCAGCCCCTGCAAAGGGGGTGAGGTCAGGCAACCTGATCTATTGAAAACATGTATAAAGGTCTTATGTTTTAACACTGAATGGTCATTCTTAAAAGGGAAGCTGTTCTACAGAGTAAGGACCCATTGCTTCATGCCATCTCCCTGGCACAGATACCAAGACTAGTACAGTATACGGTTCTGCTAATTTCTTCTTTTTATTTTAAAACTGCTTGCTGTGTGTAATTTTACTTGTAACAACTTTTTATTAATAATACATTGTGCATAATATTTTTGGCATAATAAATAATTCATATATTAAGCTTTGGCCTTTGTCTAATATTTGATCCACGTTACTGAAAGAGACTGGTGGTAGTAAAACTGTATATTTTAGGTTATTCTCTGCTAAATTGTATTCTGAGAGTTAATGTGCAATTCTGGGTTTTTCCTTAGGATTTTCCCTTTAATAAATCATAAGTGGTGGCAGCTTGGAGCTAGTTATAGTGTTAGTTTAGTGTGGGTGGCATTAAAGGGGAGTTTCTGGCATTTATTTTACGTCTAGTACAGACTAGAGAGTGTTGATAACCCTTGAACCCACTGAACTACGTCACAAGCTTGCCTGGCGTGGCTAGATTGTGACCAATTAGTGACAGTAGAAGGGGTCTGATAACCCTTTCTGTGCCAAACAAGTGACTGGCACAGGGTTGGTTAACCTTGGTCGTCACAAATTGGTGTTGATAATTTTTTATTAGATTTTAGTGCTTGTGGATTTGCTAGTGTGAAAATCCTGGTACTAAAAGAAATTGTGACTCTCACCATTTCCAAAGGCTAACACTCAGTGCATTATATAGTAACACATTGCAAACAGTCCCCTTCCTTATTCTGTTTTTCTTTTCTATTTTATTTTTACTATGGAGGCATGCCAGCAGCAGACCAAGGAAATGATGACCCTGTTATGCCAGGAGCGAGATATCCCATCCAGTGGAAAGAACAAATATGGACTAATACAAGCTCTTTTTGAATATGATAGCAGCCAGGCCACACCAGCTGAAGCCTCAGGAGAGGTGTCTGCAGCTGTGGGCAGTGATTCATCAGGATCTGGGGATCCATTGGACTGTTATTTGCAAACTGTTCTGAAACATCTGGGCTCAGCGGATGCAAGTTTGCACCTTGGAGCTGATTACAAAATTTTATGAGAGACAGCTGCAGCTGAGAGACAGGCTGCTAGGGAAGCTGAGAGAGAGTCTCTGGAAGCTGAGAGATAGGCTGCTAGGGAAGCAACTGAGAGACAGGCTGCTGTGGAAGCAGCTGAGAGACAGGTTGATGTGGAAGCAGCTGAGAGACAGGCTGAATGACAAGCTGAGAGAGAGTCTCTGGATGCTGAAAGACAGGCTGCCGAACAACAGGCTGAGAGAGAGTATCAGCTACAGCTTGCATGTTTGGAGAGAGAGAGAGACTGCCTCGCTTGTTGTTAGTGAACCTAGAGATTCTTCTGTTCCCAGAGTGCGGGCAGACAATTTTCCCACTCTGGAGAAAGATGACGATGTGGATATATTCCTGCGTAGCTTTGGAAAAGTTTGCAGACAGTTCCAGCTGCCAAGGGAGCAGTGGGCCAAGTATCTTACCCCTGGAGGCTTTTGCTAAACTACCCCCAGAGTTTGATCAGGACTATGATGCCATTAAAGCTGCACTGCAAAGGAGGTATAATCTTACTCCTGAGGAGTACAGGAAGAAATTCCGTTCTCTGCAGAGGGGTACATCCGAGAGCTATACTGCAGTTGTTGGAAGCCTGACAACAGCTTTTAAACAATGGACCAAGGGACTAAAGATTGCCACTATAGAAGAGCTGGATGAGTTAATGGTGAAGGAGCAATTTGTGCAGCTGTGCCCAGCAGAAGTCCAAGAATGGGATTTGGATCGTAAACCCAAAGCAGCAATGGAAGCGGGTGAGCTGGCAGATTTTTACACAGCCAACAGGTCACCAGGGAATGGGAAAAAATCCTTTGTTAAGGGGGAACCACCTGGAAAGGAGCTGCTGCACGACCCCCTTCACAAAACCTACTGTGCCTTTGTCTAGTGTGTCTGCTCCCTCTGGGAAAGGAGGGGCGGGTGCTGCACCTGATACCCACAAGTGTTTTTTTGCTTGTCAAAAAATGGGTCACATCAGCACTAACTGCCTAGAAAGGAAGAAACCTTCAGCAGGGGGAGGCCACTCATCAGGAGTACCATCTTCTGCTTTGTTTGTAACCCGGCCAGAGGAAAGTAACAATGAGAACTTGCAAGCTGTGATGGTTGGAGATAAGGTAACACTGGGGTTTCGGGACACAGGTGCAGAAGTGACTATTGTGCATCCAGAGCTATTGAACTCTCAGGACATTATCCCTGGAAAGACTCTAGCAGTAAAAGGCATTGTGGGAGTACAGCCTACAGTGCCTATGGCACGAGTATATCTAGATTGGGGAGCAGGAAGAGGGTTAAGAGATGTGGGAGTGTCAGATAATATTCCTACAAATGTATTGCTTGGTACTGATTTGGGTAGGTTATTGTCACAGTATATACCTGACCATGATACCTGTGACATAAGTAAACCAGGTATGGGTCCTAATGTACAAGAGACTGTGTGTAACTATGCCCAGATATGTGCTGAAGGGGAGGAGGGCAGGGTGTGTGTGTGACACAGTCTTTACCTGATCCAGACATATCTGAAGTGCACTGTGAAAATGTAGAAGGAAGGACTGACAGAGAGAGAGTGATGAATGAGAATGACAGTCTGTTGGTTTGTGAACCAATCATCCCTCAGTACCTGTCCTGGAGTGAGTGAAAGTAGTGCCAGAGGGGAAGGGTCCCTCAGTATCAGTGGTGACCTGACAGCAGATTGCCCAGATTAGGGAGCAGGGGTTGTTTTAGCCAGAGGACCCAGGGGAGAACACTGATAAGGAGGGTGGGGGGCCTCACACAGCACATCTACTCATAATTGGTCAGAGTCAGGATTTTCAGCAGGCCCAGGGGACCGATCCCACACTAGAGAAGATCAGGTACCTAGCTAGGCAGCTGCCTGCTGACTCTGATAAAAAGAGAGTGTTCTGGGATAAAGGGAGGTTGTACCGGGAGTCCATTCCAGTGGAGGGACAGGATCCCTGACTAACCGAGAGACAGTTAGTGTTATCTAAACAGTTTAGAGCACAACTGGTGGAAGTGGCAGGACATCTAGGGGTACAGAGAACCAAAGCCCAGTTGTCCCATCACTTTTATTAACCTGGGATGGATACTGATAATGCTAATTATTGTCGCTCCTGTCCTGCATGTCAGAAAGTGGGGAAACCTGGAGAGGTGGGTCATGCCCCTTTAATTCCCCTTCACATAGTGACTGAGCCCTTTGAAAGGGTGGCTGTGGATATAGTAGGGCCCCTAGCTATCCCAAGCAGTTCAGGGAAAAGATTAATTATGACGGTAGTGGATTATGCGACTCGCTACCCAGAGGCGATGGCCCTGTCATCTATCAGGGCTGATGCTTTATTGGGTATCTTTTCAAGGGTAGGTTTCCCTAAGGAAATGCTAACTGATCAGGGCACCCAATTTATGTCTAGCCTGATGCAGAGTCTATGTAAAAAAGTGCAGATAGAACACCTAGTGAGTAGCCCCTACCACCCCAGACCAATGGCTTGTGTGAAAGGTTTAATGGGACCCTGAAGCAGATGCTCAAAACCTTTGTGGAGTCACAGGGGAAGGACTGGGAGTGTTACCTGCTGCACCTCCTATTTGTTTATAGGGCGGTGCCCCAGGAATCCACTGGTTTCTCGCCGTTTGAACTCCTATATGGATACAGAGTGTGTGGCCCCCTTGATCTGATCAGGGAAGAATGGGAAGGAAATTTTGGGCACTCAAGAGACCTTGGTAGTAGACTATGTAATAAGGTTCAGGGACAGAATGCATACCCTAATGGGGGAGGTACAGGAAAACCTAAAGGCTGCGCAGTCTAAACAGAAGCAGTGGTATGACCGGAATGCCAGAGAGAGAGTGTATGATGTGGGACATGAAGTGCTTGTTTTAATACCCATGAGACAGAACAAACTACAGGCTGCCTGGGAGGGTCTGTTCATTATCCTAAAGAGAATGAATGATGTGAACTATGTGGTGTCTCTGGATGAGGAGGGTAAAAGGCAAAACATCTATCATATAAATATGATAAAGGCCTATTATGACAGAGAACCCACAGTGTTAACTGTGTGTAGTTTGCTTGGTGAAGAGCAGCATGAGGCAGACCACCTTGTTGATTTACTGGCCCCAACCAGAAAAACCAACACCCTAGAAGCCGCCCAGATTAGTGCCCACTTAACTGGGGATCAGAGGTATCAGCTGTCTGAGGTGCTTAGGCCTTACTACAGAGTGTTCACAGGGAAGCCTGGCAGGGCGCACTTAGTCTCACATCATGTAGATACTGGGAATCACCATCCCCTCAGACAAACAGCTTACAGGGTATCCTTGCAGTTCAGTGCTGACATAAAAAGGGAGATAGAGGAAATGCAAGAGCTGGGAGTGATTTGCAAGTTCCACAGTCCCTGGGCCTCCCCAGTAGTACTAGTCCCCAAAAAGGACAAAACCACTAGGTTCAGTGTAGATTACAGAAAGCTGAATTTAGTAACTGAATTTGATGCTTATCCTATGCCTTGCATAGATGAGCTATTGGACAGGCTAGCAGGGACCAAGTTTCTTAGTATCATGGATCTTAGCAGGGGATACTGGCAGATCCCTATGACCCCAGAAGAACAAGAGAGGTCTGCCTTTATCACCCCTTTTGGGTTGTATGAATTCCAAGTGATGCCCTTTGGGATGAAAAATGCCCCTGACACATTCCAACAACTAGTTAACCACTTGTTGGAGAAGCTAGAGGGGCAAGCTGTTGCGTACCTGGATGATATTGCAGTGTTCAGTGATACCTGGGAGGAACACATCACACATTTAGCCAGTGTATTGTACCAAATAGCCACTGCTGGGCTAATAATAAAGCCAGATAAGTGTCAGCTGGGCATGGGGAAGGTCCAGTACTTGGGTCACCTGGTGGGAGGAGGGGTACTGCACCCAGAGCCAAGTAAAACTGAATTCATAATGGCCTGGCCCACCCCTATGACAAAGAAACAGGTTATGCCCTTCCTGGGTACCGAAGGGAACTAAAGAAAGTTTGTGCCACACTATAGTACCATAGCCAAACCACTAACAGACCTTACCTCAAACAGTTAAATGGACCCCTGAGTGTGACAGGGCTTTTAATTCATTGAAAATTGTCCTTACGGATTCCCCTGTACTACAGGCCCCTGATTTCCACAGGAGATTCATAGTGCAAACAGATTCTTCTAACTATGGGCTAGGGGCTGTGCTGAGTCAGGTGAATAAGAAAGGTGAGCAGCACCCCATTGGGTACCTCAGCAGGAAATTACTTCCATGAGAAGTGGCATATGCCACTGTGGGAAAAGAGTGCCTTGCTATAGTTTGGGCCTTGCAAAAGCTACAGCCTTATCTGTATGGACGACAGTTTACAGTGATTACTGACCACAACCGCTTACACTGGTTGCATAGGGTAGCTGGCTCAAATGGTAAACTCCTCAGGTGGAGCCTAGCTCTACAACAACATGAGTTTACCATACAACATAAAAAGGTCAGTATGCATGGTAACACTGATGGTCTTTCACGCCAGGGGGTGTGTCCTCTTTGATACACAGCTGGAATGGCTTTTGTGCCACATCCCTCTGCGTCTCTTATTTGGGGGAGGTGTTACGAATACCTCATGATGTAGCTGCCAAGGGGTTAAGTCTCTTTAGTTTGTGAGCTAAAAACATTTGTTTTTTAAGAACTGTGTGCTGTGTTAGGTAAGCATATGATTTCCATTTGATGTGCCAGAACCCCTCATAAATAGTTTCTAAGGCCCATTTTACCAAATGTTATTGTGTATGCATTGAGCCATAAAGCCAGTAAACTTGTCAGCTCCAGAGACACAAAGCAGTGCCTCTTCTCAGAAACTAATAAGGCGAATAAAGGGACATGGGTACAATATAGATATGTGTTTAAAACATGTTATGACATTAGATGAAGGGAAATATGGCAACCATGTCATATTTGGTATCAAACTGATTCTCACAATGTAAATAAGAGATTGAATTTCTGTCTATATGAAAATGAACATATCTAGCAGAAATGATAATGTGTTCTCTGATTTCAGCCAAAGATACTTAAAGTTTATGAACTGTCGGAAAAGATAGGGGGTTTCCCAGACAGCCCCTGCAAAGGGGGTGAGGTCAGGCAACCTGATCTATTGAAAACATGTATAAGGGTCTTATGTTTTAACACTTAATGATCATTCTTAAAAGGGAAGCTGTTCTACAGAGTAAGGACCCATTGCTTCATGCCATCTCCCTGGCACAGATACCAAGACTAGTACAGTATATGGTTCTGCTATTTTCTTCTTTTTATTTTAAAACTGTTTGCTGTGTGTAATTTTACTTGTAACAACTTTTTATTAATAATACATTGTGCATAATATTTTTGGCATAATAAATAATTCATTTATTAAGCCTTGGCCTTTGTTTAATATTTGATCCACGTTACTGAAAGAGACTGGTGGTAGTAAAACTGTATATTTCAGGTTATTTTCTGCTAAATTGTATTCTGAGAGTTAATGTGTAAGTCTGGGTTTTTCCTTAGGATTTTCCATTTAATAAATCATAAGTGGTGGCAGCTTGGGGCTAGTTATTGTGTAAGTTTAGTATGGGTGGCATTAAAGGGGAGTTTTGGCATTTATTTTATGTCTAGTACAGACTAGAGAGTGTTGTTAACCCTTGCACCCACTGAACTACGTCACAAGCTTGCCTGGCGTGGCTAGATTGTGACTGATTAGTGACAGTAGAAGGGGTCTGATAACCCTTTCTGTGCCAAATAAGTGACTGGTGCAGGGTTAGTTAGCCTTGGTCATCACATGCCCCATTTATAACTGTTCCTGATTGGCTTTAGAAAAGAAGAAAATGGCAGTGTGCCTTGCTTTATGGACACTTAAATGTTACATTTATTTTTTTCAACATTTAGACAACTAATATTGTTTTAAAATTGCATCTATGTATGATTCTCAGGCTGATGTTTGCTTTGAATAAATCATTTGTCTAGTATTTATTTAGCATTTAATGTCCCGAACAAAAGATGTAAAGCAGCAAAAGACAATACACTATTTTCTTAGGATTGTTTCCAACTTGGTATTTTTTCTTTAAGTAACAATGGAGAGGAAAAAGAAAAATGTTTTCTATTTGGATTCTAATGTTTGATCTTTAGTTGATCAAAAAAGACAAAAATCACACACACAAAAATCCTTATTATGGCAACATAACATTGGAAATAAAACTTTTTTTTTTTTTATATATATCATCTTTTTATGCACAGTGCCCGACAAGGTGACTCCTTTTATTTGAGGATCAGTTCTGATCTGCTCAGCCAAGGGTTCTATGGAAAGGGCGAACAAGAGTGGCGAGAGGGGGCACCCCTGTCTGGTGCCATTCGTGATAGGGAAGAGAGAGGAGCAAAAGCCCAGACCACATACAGAGGCAGTAGGAGTGGAGTATAGGGCTTGGATGGCCGTTATAAAATCAGGGGGAAAATGAAATCTCTTAAGGACCGCCCAGAGGTAGTGCCATCTAACCCGGTCGAACGCCTTTTCTGCGTCAAGAGAGATGACCGCCAGCGGCCTACAAAGGCGTGAGGCAGAGGTGATTATATTGAGAAGGCGTCTCGTGTTGTCCGGACCCTTTCGGAGGGGAACGAATCCCACCTGGTCCGAGTCGATAAGGGAAGGAAGTAACTTAGCAAGACGATTGGCGAGTATCTTTGAGTAAAACTTGATGTCCGTATTTATCAAAGAGATAGGCCTGTAACTCGTACAAAGTGATGGGTCTTTGTCCGGTTTGAGAATGGTGACAATGCTGGCTTCTAAGAATTCACTCTTAAAGTGACCCTCTTCCATAGCCAGATTATAGAATTTTAGAAGCAATGGGGCAAGTTCTTGAGCATAAGCCTTGTAGAAATGCGCCGGGTAACCGTCAGGGCCCGGGGACTTAAAGGACTTTGCGTTCCTAATGACTCTCAAGACTTCTTGTAGAGAAAAGGGAGAGCTTAAAGCATCTCTTTGTTCAGAGGCGAGCATAGGGAGCGACATTGTCTTAAGGTAAGTTTCCAGAACCTCCTGAGAGGAAGATCTTGTAGGCTCAGCAGTAGCTATGTTATAAACTCGGCGTAGTAATCGGCAAACGCCTTACCTATCTGGGACGGGATCTGGAGAAGAGAGCCTGAGGAACGTATGGAATGAATTTGAGAGGCCCCTAGTCTGTTCCTAATCTTGTTTGCCAAAAGGGTATCAGCTTTGTTGCCTTTGCAGTAAAATAAGTGCTTAAGCTTGGTGAGGTTAAATTGAGTTCTGCGCAGTTCAAGCCTAGCAATGTGATCCTTAATCTCAATAATTTGAGATGTGGTCTCTGCTGTGACTGCGCCTCTGTTGCATGCCTCTACAGGGAGTGCAGAATTATTAGGCAAGTTGTATTTTTGAGGATTAATTTTATTATTGAACAACAACCATGTTCTCAATGAACCCAAAAAACTCATTAATATCAAAGCTGAATAGTTTTGGAAGTAGTTTTTAGTTTGTTTTTAGTTATAGCTATTTTAGGGGGATATCTGTGTGTGCAGGTGACTATTACTGTGCATAATTATTAGGCAACTTAACAAAAAACAAATATATACCCATTTCAATTATTTATTTTTACAGGTGAAACCAATATAACATCTCAACATTCACAAATATACATTTCTGACATTCAAAAACAAATCAGTGATCAATATAGCCACCTTTCTTTGCAAGGACACTCAAAAGCCTGCCATCCATGGATTCTGTCAGTGTTTTGATCTGTTCACCATCAACATTGCGTGCAGCAGCAACCACATCCTCCCAGACACTGTTCAGAGAGGTGTACTGTTTTCCCTCCTTGTAAATCTCACATTTGATGATGGACCACAGGTTCTCAATGGGGTTCAGATCAGGTGAACAAGGAGGCCATGTCATTAGATTTTCTTCTTTTATACCCTTTCTTGCCAGCCACGCTGTGGAGTACTTGGACGCGTGTGATGGAGCATTGTCCTGCATGAAAATCATGTTTTTCTTGAAGGATGCAGACTTCTTCCTGTACCACTGCTTGAAGAAGGTGTCTTCCAGAAACTGGCAGTAGGACTGGGAGTTGAGCTTGACTCCATCCTCAACCCGAAAAGGCCCCACAAGCTCATCTTTGATGATACCAGCCCAAACCAGTACTCCACCTCCACCTTGCTGGCATCTGAGTCGGACTGGAGCTCTCTGCCCTTTACCAATCCAGCCACGGGCCCATCCATCTGGCCCATCAAGACTCACTCTCATTTCATCAGTCCATAAAACCTTAGAAAAATCAGTCTTGAGATATTTCTTGGCCCAGTCTTGACGTTTCAGCTTGTGTGTCTTGTTCAGTGGTGGTCGTCTTTCAGCCTTTCGTACCTTGGCCATGTCTCTGAGTATTGCACACCTTGTGCTTTTGGGCACTCCAGTGATGTTGCAGCTCTGAAATATGGCCAAACTGGTGGCAAGTGGCATCTTGGCAGCTGCACGCTTGACTTTTCTCAGTTCATGGGCAGTTATTTTGCGCCTTGGTTTTTCCACACGCTTCTTGCGACCCTGTTGACTATTTTGAATGAAACGCTTGATTGTTCGATGATCACGCTTCAGAAACTTTGCAATTTTAAGAGTGCTGCATCCCTCTGCAAGAGATCTCACTATTTTTGACTTTTCTGAGCCTGTCAAGTCCTTCTTTTGACCCATTTTGCCAAAGGAAAGGAAGTTGCCTAATAATTATGCACACCTGATATAGGGTGTTGATGTCATTAGGCAACACCCCTTCTCATTACAGAGATGCACATCACCTAATATGATTAATTGGTAGTAGGCTTTCGAGCCTATACAGCTTGGAGTAAGACAACATGCATAAAGAGGATGATGTGGTCAAAATACTCATTTGCCTAATAATTCTGCACTCCCTGTAGATGTCGCAACTTAATGTGGGCTTGTGAGAGGGTGAGACCTGCCTGCTTTCTGAGATGTGTTTGTTTAGTGATAAGAAGGCCTCTAATGGTAGCTTTAGCTGCGCCCCAAAGTGTGTCGTCCTTAACCGTGAGATTGTCATTAGTTTGAATAAATTGGGCAATATTCTTGCGTAGTTCCCCTCTAAAAGGTATATCCTCTAAGATCTGGTGGGGCAATCTCCATTTTGGTCTAATATGGGTAGTGTTTGAGGATATTATGTCGGCCTGTACTAGGTCATGGTCAGACCAGGCGCAAAGGGAGATTTTGGTTCTCTGAACTAAGTCTAGGGCGTCAGCTGTGGAGAAAATGTAGTCAAGCCTTGAGTATAGCTTATGGGGGTGCGAGAAGTGGGTGTAGTCGTAATCCTTGGGATGTAGGGCTCTCCATATATCATAGAGACCCGAGGCCGACATCATTTGTCTAAATCTGTGTGATAGATGTTTTGCTGGGGTGGGTGTTACGTCAAGAGAATTAGATCTTCTGTCTAATAAATGGTCCCAAACCATGTTAAAGTCACCCGCTATGAGGACTCTCCCCTGTTGAACTTGGGAGAGAGCATGGAGAGTGTGTTTGAGATACCGTGGTTGCTTGGTATTCGGGAGATACACGGATACCAGGGTATAGGTGACATGGTTCAATTTACAGATAAGGATAATAAATCTAGCCTGAGGGTCTCTAATGACTTGAATGTTTTCGAAGGCCAGACGCTTGTGCAACAGTATCGCAACTCCTCTGGCTTTTTTGGTGAAAGAAGCGGTTTCAATGTGGGTATATGACTTAGAGATGAGTCTAAGGGGTTCCCCATCCAGCCAGTGGGTTTCCTGGAGGAATACCACATCCGGGTTGTGGTGTTTCAGCGTCCTGAGCAGTAGACTACGTTTGTGGGGTGAGTTAAGGCCTCTAACATTGTGTGTCAAAAGCCTAATTGTGGACATAGCTAATAGGAGAAGTACAGAGATGGGTCTCTTGAGGGAGGCTTGGGCTGTGCTGTGGATCAAGGGAAGGGGGAAGTAGGAAGAAGGTTGGGGGGGTATAGAGGGGGTGGAAGGGGGAAGTAGAGCACTAGTTAAAGCGCTCGAGAGTGTGGTGGAAATAGTCCACCTCGAGGAGTCCTAGAGTGGACTTCTATGTGGGGGCGGAGCGGAGGAGAAAGTTAATCTAAGGTACACAAAGTTAGGGTCATCATAAATAACAACCCCGCTCTGCTGTAATTAGTTGCTGAAATATTAAGTAACATTGAGTTTGTACTGAGTAATTTGCTATATGGTAAGAATACAATAATCAACAGAATAAACTTAAATAAAAAAACACTTTCAATAGATGTTGCAAACACATAACCTAGAATCAAACAAACAGAAAGCCACTGGGTGGCTGTGAGTGGAGGTAACATTCGCCCTGCATCACGGCAGTGAAGAGCAAGTCTCCAAAGTTAAGAAACAGTTGTGGACTGAAGTAATTTAGCCCTTTTGGCTCTTTGATCATTGACAGTCCACTCCGGGGCTGAGGCCCGCAGCTTAGGGTGGGGAGGGTCCCTTTGGGGAGGCGGTTCTGGCCTAAGGCCCCAATTAGTGAGAAGTGTTGGCCCCAATTAGTGAGAAGTGTTAGCCCCTGGCTCAGAGTTGTGGCCACATAATTTTGATTGTCTTTGGTGATGATAAGGCGTGTTGGGAATCCCCATCTATACTTAATGTTGTTCTTCCTCAAAGTGAGAGTGACAGATTGGTAATGGCGCCTCTGTTGTAAGGTGTGAGCCGAGAGGTCAGGTAGGAGTTGGATATCTTGGAATCTCTCGCTCAGAGTTGGTTTCTTGAAAGCTGCCTGCATCAGCCTGTCCTTATACAGAAAACTATGGAAGCACACTATTACATCCCGTGGTTTATCTTGAGCCACATTCCTAGAGCGCAGAGCCCTATGTGCCCGCTCCATAGTGGCTGTCAGGCCCTCTGGGCTGCCAATCAAGGAGTGATACAGTTCTCTCAAAAAGTCTTGAAGGTCGGATGGCGCCACTGATTCCGGTATACCATGAAATCTGATGTTATTGCACCTGGATCTGTCCTCGACCTCCGCTACCTTAAGTTCCAGTTGAGAAATTTGGTCCGCTAAACTCTCCGAATAGGCTAATAGATTAGATTGATCCACCACTACATCGTCTTATTTCCTTTCTAGGGCATCTACCCTTTCGCCAATCTCCGAGATCTCTTTTTTAAGCTCAGCTGAACTGCGCTGGATTTCCTGTGTGATGAATTTAGTTTGTGAGGCCAGCAGTTTCTTTAGAGACTTCTCGGTAATGTAGTGTTGTGATGCAGACGCAGATTGGACACTAGACTGAGACTCTTCATCCTGTGAGTCCGGATCACTCAACTCTCCTTGAGGTTCCATGTCTGGGCCCTTAGGTAACTGCGTGAAGTGGTCGTAGACTGTCTTTTTAGATTTAGATGCTGACTTGAGAGGCTTTCTGCCTAAGTGCGGCATATTGTTGCAAAGGTATAAAGACAAGGCACTCTGGACCTAGAAACTTAGATGTGTTTGCAAGGAGTTATATGTATTCTGCTGAAAAGAGAAGTAGGGTTAAAGAATCATAGCACGTATAAAGGCTAAAACATTACTCTAGAAAATGCAGAGCGGGGTTGATTACCTTAGAGATAGTAACACTCACATTTTAGACATTGGTACGAATATACAGCGACCTAATTCTGATCCCTCACCCCGGGGATACAGAGGATACGACCCGTAGGAAGGGAGAGGGGAAGTGGTAGTGACCCACTCGGACAAGCCGAATGGGAGCGGGGAGGTGAGGGAGCAGCAACCAATGGTAATAAGGTCAGATAGACAAAATAATAATGTGAGACAAATTAGGTGTATGTCAAACTAATACAGTAGCGGATCTGATACACAGAGCTTATTGCGGCACCTTTGTAAAAAAAAAAAAAAAAATGCTAAGACTAGGTGGCAGGTTAATATGAGCTCTATAGCATCCTAAATCCTAGGCGTGATCTTGAACTGAGTTGTTCACGCGGGTGTATTTTGAGAAATGACCTATAGGTGTAATTAGCACCAGAATTTTGTGACAACTATGCGCAGGACTAATATAAAGTGTGCACCTTAAAGCCTAAATGCAGGCAGTAAATACCAATATGGGGTTATTTAAATCTGGGCTTTGCTTTGGTGGTGGGGCCTTTTAATGTGTTATGTGTAAGTGTGAACTTGGTAAGACTTGTTTACTTGAGTGTGTGGCAAGGAGTGTGTATGTAATCTGATCGGGACTAGCAATGTGGCCTAGGTCTATACAAGAACAAAGCAGAATGAAAAAGCTCTTGCCTAATTGAAACTGATTTGTCAGTGTTATGAGATGATGTGCTAGCCTTGTGTGAAGTGTGCACCATAAACATATACCTGTAAGGAGGAAAAGGCAGGTTAAAACAATTACACTACACCCTGTGCAAAAAATTCAGGGACACCTGAGCTGACGCAGAAGCTATAACACTAATTTAATGTTCAGTCTGAGCAATGTCCATACACCTGTTATTCTCAATGTATGGGGCCTGGTAGGCGCTAGGTTCCCCGGCAATTTGGGGTAAGTTGCTGGGAGTTCCCGTCTACAACTGATCCTCAGTGAGCACAGTTGTAAGTCCCATCTACAAGAGTGCCTCTGTGTGGTTTTCTGTGGTATGTGTGAGTTAGATCTCTATAGGAGGGGAGATCTGCACCAATTTCAGTGGGTATGATCGCTGGGGACTTAAAAGCTCTGCAGCATCTGCAGTGATCCTAGGCGTGGCGTGCAGGAATGAATCAAAATTATGTACCAGCCTATTGTAGACAGTCCCACTCTTTTTTTGACAGGTTGTAAAAGCCCTCAATAACCCTGTTCTGACCACTTTTCATGGGGCCTAGTAAAGATATTAAAGTAGTGGTGTTGTTTTGATGCTGCTGAGATTTGCTTGAACTTTACTTCCTACTTAAGTCCTTTCCCTATAGGGTTCAAACAGAAAGGTTATTCCCTGAGAATAAAAGGGCAGATCTTGCCTTTTGTTTTTATCTTCTGCCCTTCAGGTTGCTGTGCTGCAAAGGGAAGGATTCGCTTGAGTGACAACAGCACAACCCACAGGTCGTTAGGAGCGAATCTGTTTTGTAAAGCTGTGGGGAATAAAATATGCCAAGTCTGTTCCCTTATTTTGTCCCCCCTTGTTAATGCAACCTTGTGGTGGATGGGTGACCCCCTTTTCCTTGTGGCCTAGAACTACCCCTTGCTAAGAGGCTAGATGGGATGCGGCCTGGCTAGTGACCGCAATGCGGTTCTGGGGTACTTGTGTTCTGGTCCCTGTTGGGGGAGAGGTGTTATGTGTCGGCCCTTCAACTGCTCTCTTACCTCCCCTCTTCTGGTCCTGCTTGGGTGCGGCGGTGACCAGAGCAGATGTAGGTCGCTGGCGGCTGGGGTGTGCTACCAAGGCGGTGTCATATATCATCTTTTATTGGCAAATGAAAACAGTTACAGGTAAGTTTAAACATTGGGTCAGGGTACAGTTCTTTTCCTAGAATAGAATTGATACCTGCATTGCTCGTATAATAGATGATTAATATGACAATAGAACCATTAACTTGAAAAAAACAAAACACAAAATTGGGTGTTTGCACAACGAAGTGTCACCTAGAGAGATTAAATTCTAAGTATAATTAGTCTCCTTACCATCTAAACTTGTCCTTCCATGTCTATAAGAAAAGATTTGAGCAGAAAAGCTAGAGAAATAGAGTTTTAGAAGTATAGATGTAGAGTGTTTACAGTGGGGATAGGTAGTAGGGAGTTGAAATGGGAAGGGTTCCCTGACTCTGATATCGGATAGAAAGAATGTGTTCATTCTGTTTGTGGTTTCTATCTATCTGTTGTTGTTGTACCTGCTAATGAGTCCTCCCAAAGAAATTTAGTGTCTGTGAGGAAGTATAATATTTTCCTCTTCAGGTAGCCGTACAACCTCCAAAGTAAGCAAGTCTGATACTTTATCTATCCGGTTAGCTAATGTTGGAGAATATTGTGTTTTCCAGTGTAAGGCAATTGAAGCTTTAGCTCCTGTCAGTCCTATTTGTAATAAGGTAAGTCTAAGTTTGCATGGGAATTTTGGGAGGTCGTTCAGTAGTGCAATTTTGGGTGTCAGAAAGAATTTGTTTGTTAGCATAGGTTTGAAGTATTTCTCTATCTCGAGCCACAAGGGTCTGATTTTGTCACAGTTCCACCACATGTGAAGAAAGCTACCTCTCCTGTTACAACCTCGCCAACACCTATCACTAGCACCTGGGTATATAGACTGTAACTGGGAAGGGGTAAGATTCCAACGTATAAGGACCTTAAAGTTTGGTTCTAGTGATTATGGGGACATCAATGGTTTTTGGTAAGTTTAAATATCCTTGTCCACTCATCTTTGGTCATAGTAATCTCTAGGTCTTCGTGCTATTTAAGTGCATATGTGGGGAGGTGTAAGGAATGTTCTGTTTGTAAGAGTTTCCTGGATATTGATAGTGAGTTTTTTATGCAGTCCTGTTTAGAACATAAGTTTTTGAAGGGTGTTAGTTCTCGTAAAAAGTCTTGTCTATGTGGGGATGTGTGTACAAAATGGGCTAATTGTGAGTACTTTGGCCAGCTGGAATATCTGCCTTCTGCAACTGCCGTAAGATTCTCTCTAGTCTGTAATTTACCATTTTGGATGAAGTTCTTAAGGGGGTGGAATATCCCCATTCCACCACTCTTTGATGGCCTTTGTCCTGGCCCCCATCAGCTCTGCATTTATAGGGATTGGGAAAAGAGGAGAGCAAGCTCCAGAGATATGTTTCTTTTGCGTTATAATATAGTCCCAGGTGTCAAAAATATGTTTGTGTATAGCCAGTTCTGAACACTGTGGTAGCCTGAGTTTTTTAGCTACCCAACACAGTGCTCCCAAGTCTGGGACTTTAAATATATTGGAATCCACAGATGCCCAAGCCTTAGTGTCTTGAGATCTGTGCTAGTTCAGGATTCGTTGCAAATATATCGTGTCATGATAATCCACAATACATGGTAGGCCAAGTCCCGCATTCCCAAACGCTCTGTATATAATGTTCCTGTGGATCCTATGTTTGTTTTTCCCCCAGATAAAGGAATTACTATATTTTTGTAATTGTGAGATATACCATATGGGAATGGGAATAGGGAGTGTTTGAAACAAGTATAAGATCCTGGGCAAGGTTGACATCTTAATACATTGTGTGTGTCCCCACCAAGTGATCAGTTTTGCTGCCCAAGTGCGTAAATCTTGTTGTATGTTACGAGAAAGTGTGAGGTAGTTGTCATCAAAGATTTGTGAATTGGTGGGAGAAAGTTGGATGCCAAAATATTTGAGGGACTTTGTTTTGCAAATTTAGGGGACATATGGATGTAATTGACTGGAATGTGTGTTGTGACAAAGATATGTTCAGAATGTGTGTTGACCGAAAAGTTTGAAAAATGATTGAAGTTGTCTATTTCTTTAAGGACTACTGGTATAGCGTGGAGTGGATCCGAAATTGTAAATAGTACATTGTCTGCGTACATTGCTATTTTGAAGGTGTGTGGGCCTATATTAATGCCCTGTATCTCTTGATTTTTCCTGATGTGCGCTGCAAAGACCTCCATCGAAAGGATAAATAGTATTGGGGACAGGGGGCATCCTTGTCTTGTACCATTCTGAATGCTGAAAGGTACAGAGAGCATGCCATTTGCTTTAACTTTGGCAGTAGGGTGGGTATATAAACTAAATATCCAAGAAATCATTTTAGGGCCAAATCCTAGTGAAACTAAAGTTTCTTTTAAAAATGTCCAATTTATTCAATCAAACGCCTTCTCGGCGTCGGTGGCCATAAGGGTTGCCGGAATGTTATTACGTTTAGCATATAAGATCAGAGTCAATGCCCTGATAGTGTTGTCCCTGGCCTCTCTCCCTGGGACAAAGCCAACTTGATCTGTGTGTATAATATTTTGTAATACATTGTTAATTTGATTTGCTACATTTTTTTCCAGGATCTTAATATCCGTGTTAAGGAAGGATATGGGTCTGTAACAGCCGGGGTCTGTGGGGGGTATTTGGTTTGGGGATTACAGATATATGCGCTGTTAACATCTCTTATGGAAGCGTGTGGTTGTCATCTAATGTGGGAAACAGTTTTAGTAGATGTGGTGCCAGTATGTTTCTAAATGACTTGTAAATTACTTGTAATACACATTTGAGAAGCCCGGACTCTTTCCCAAGGGCAGATCTCTGATTGCAGTAAGTATTTCTGTAAGAGTTATTGGTGTTTCTATGTCATCTCTTTTGGAAGCCTGTAACTTGGGTAGGTCAGCATTATTTATGTAAGCCCGCATTTGTTCTAAAGGTTCAAGTGAGCCATCAGAATCTAGGTTATAGAGTTTGGCATAGTAGGAGCTAAAGTTATTTGCAATATTATTACTGTCATATATGGTTTCGTTGTCTACTGTTATTAATTTGTGTATTTGTGATTTGGTTGTTTGCGCTTTCAGTAACTTAGCTAGTAGTGGGCCTGCTCTGTTCCCCTCATAGAAGTAAGTCTTCCTTAGACTTCCTTAGATTTAGTGCTTTTCTTTGAGCTTCTTTGGTTAAAATCTTATTGAGTTCCTGTCTAGTCTCAGATAGTTGTTTAAATGTTGTGAGGTCTGTTGGGGTATTTCTATGCTTCAGTTCCAAACTTCCCAGTTTTATTCTTAGAGAGTTAAGAGTGCTATTGTATGTTTTTTTTCCTAAAAGCTGTGTGTTTAATGCGTTCGCCCCATAAAACTGCCTTATGAGCTTCCCCAACAGTACTTGGGTGGGTGTCCGGGGTAGCATTGACATGGAAGTATTTCTTTAGTGATTTAGTAATTGCTTCCATAGTGGGTGGATAATGGAGTAGGGAATCATCCATTCTCCAAATAAAGGTACAACAGGATGGTCTGGTCATTGTAAATTAATGCATATAGAAAAGTGATCAGATAAAGAGGTTGGTTGAATGTCAGAGTCTTTGGTTATGGATAGTGGTTTCTGTCTATCATATGGTAGTCTATACGAGTGTATACTGACCAAGGGTCAGAGAAAAAGGTGTAGTTCATTTGCATAGGGTGTTGTATTCGCCATATGTCAATTAAGCCCAATTATTCAAAACATTTAAGTACTGCAATGGGCAGTCTAGATCGTGTTAATGGATTACCCATGGAGGCGTCTAGTGTGGGATCTAAGATAACATTTAGATCTTCTCCCAATATCAGCGTCCCTTTTCTATTGTCTGAAACCAATTTTAGTAACTGTTGAAAAAAATTGGGTCTATTGCCATTGGGGCCATATACATTCACCAAAGTAACAGGTCTGTGAAATAGGAGTCCTATAAGTATCAGTATTCTTCCTTCAGTGTCTGTTACTTTATTTTGTAAATGGAAGTGAATATTTTTATGTATGAGAATACCTACTCCATTTTGTTTACTGTGTGTGAATTAAAGAAGCCTACTGTATGTTCTTTGGACTTGACTCTGCTGTCCTTAGGAAATGTGTTTCTTGTACCAATATGATCGAGTCTTTGTGTCTGGCAAAACTCTGAAGAGCTATGGAGCGCTTTGTGGGAGAGTTAAGCCCTTTCATATTTTGGGACACTATCGTAATTGTCGGATCAGTCATGATTGTGTGTGGGGTAAAGTGTGTAGCTTTTGTGGTAGAGATCTTACCCTTTGCTGGTGCCTAAGCAGATGTTCCCTAGGCTCGTTTGGAGGAGTCAGGATAGGGGGAGGAGAACAGAGAGGAGAGTTGTCGGAGAGATGAAGTAGCAGACTTTTCTCTAGTGTACTGAAGCAAGCGAACAAAAAAGCATAATAAATATTAACATAAAAGTGTAAGTAGAACAAATTTAACCTCAAACAATGAAAAACAGAAAATAAAAACCACATTTCTACTTAATACAACTTGTGGGATACTGTAGAAATGAGAATAACAGTGACATAAGGGGGAAGATGGGTTACTGGCAATTTACTTGCCACATCCTTCCTGATGGGTGGCCTTCCCAGGGGAAGAGAGGCATCCGAAGGTAGAGAGTAAAACACAAGTATATATTAACAGATGTTAAGAAGAAAACAGTTAACAGTTAAGTGGGCCTTTGGCATGGTCACGTATCATCCGGAATGTCTATCTGTGTCGGGCTATAAGTTACCAGATGTATATATATCACTACATGAGTTCAGGGCAGATGATGAAGCGTTCTTTCTTTTTTTTTTTAGACTGTTACCCACTCGGGGTGTTAAGATCGAGGGTTTCTTTGGACCTTGTTATCGTTGAGGTTGTCTCTCAGCAAAGGTAGGGATGGCTGGGAGATTTTCCAAATCTTGACTTTGATGGAGAATGGGAAGACCCGACTGTAGGGAATCCCCATTTCTGGTAGATGACGGGTAAGATACCTAGCTTCTTTGCGATTAGCTAGTGTTATAGGGCTGAGATCTGTATAGATCTGAAGGAAATCCTCTTGAAATGTAATGGGAGACTTTTTTTCTAGCGGCTTGTAGGATCCTTTCTTTATCAGTGAATTTGTGACAACAGAGGGTAATATTTCTCTGGGGGGTGCTGAGGACGGTGGTCTCACCCTTAAGGTTCTATGAGCTCTGTCTATTATGATGTTTTCTTTGTTGCCCAGCTCTAATAAGTATTTAAACATGTTCTGCAGATAAGACTGTATCTGGTAGGGAGAATCTTCTCAGGTACCGCCTTGATGCGTAGATTCTGGCGGCGACCTCTGTTGTCCAGGTCTTCTACTTGGGATTGTAATTGGACAATAGTAGTATTCTGCTAACAATGGCCACTGTTGAATCAAGTATTAGGGCTATGTTATTAACTAACAAAAAAGACAAAGATATAGGAAAGCATACCCTACTGTGAAATTTATAACCCAATATGGTGAGAGGGTAGGGAAAGTAAAAGGTATTCTTAATAAATACTGGTCAGTTCTTAGTAGTGATCCTTTACTTAATAATGTCCTTGACAATAGACCCAACCTTGTTTTTAAAAAGAATACTAACCTAAGGAATTTGTTGGCCCCTAGTAAATTGAAGGATAAGAGTTCTCTAAGTAAAAATTCTAAATCCTGTAGTAATAATTTTCTGAAATTAAATGGAACATATAAATGTAACAAAAGCAGGTGTCCAATGTGCAAATGTATTGCCCCACAAAGGTCACTAATAGTATCTAATAAAACTGGACAAGAATTTAAGGTTAGAATTGTTATTACATGCAAGAGTATCTATGTAGTTTATTTATTACAATGTGGGTGTGGCTTACAGTATGTAGGCCGCACAAAAATACACTTATCTAAGAGGTTTAGCAAACATGTAGCTAATATAAAAAAACATTATTAAAACATAGTGTCCCTAAACATTTTAATGATAAACATAATTCTGATCCATCTAGCCTAACTATAAAAGGGATAGAAATGCTACCCAAAGACCCTATAGGTGGAGATCGCTTGCTGACCCTCAGGAAGAGGGAGACATTCTGGATCCATAAATTGGGGACCCTTATTCCTGGGGGTCTGAATGTAGAAATTGATATTGCTGCTTTTATTTAAATAGATGTGGGAGGTTCTTATAGTTAATTTATTTATTTAATAGCTTTATTATGCTTAGGTATTAAGATCTTATTTATTCTTTAGGTAATCACATGCACATTTCTGATTTTCTAATACACACACACAAATATATATATATATATATATATATATATATATATATATATATATATATATATATATATATATATATATATATATATATATAAGGAAAAGTAAATGTGTAATATACACACGGACAATGTAAACTGCGCACACCAGATAAACCAAATGAAACACTATAATTGAGTGAATTTTTAAAATAACTCTAATTTTTTTCCCCTGAGAGGAGCAGAAAAGAAAGAACGTCTTATCTTGAAGTTGTTATCCAATTGACTGTGAGTCTGAGAAGAAACGGCTGCTTATGGGTGAATCCTCCTATACCTGGTTTGGAGTGCAAAAGCAAAGTATATCCAATCTGAAAGATAAGCGCACAAAGAAGCTTCTCATAGCATAGTCTGTTTATTAAAACAACATATATAAAACACTTCCAAAAAAAAAACCCTGAAGGTGGGTACTCACACAGAAGACCTCAATCGATATGAGGTAAGTGGTAGGTGTATCCACCATATGGGTGTAGTAATCCACAGCACATCAGAGAGTATTTCAACTGTGTGGTAGCTGGTAGGTATGTATGTTCGTTTGGAACAGTCACTTTCCTCATCAAGTTCACTCTTAAGTCGTCAAGTCACAACATTGTTGCAAAAGGATGAAAGTACAGTACATACACCAGATAGTTGAACCGCTACAAACTTGTTACAAAGACCAATCATATTACAAACGGCTTAAAGTAAATTGTTTTATATGCCTGGGTAGGGGTATACCCTTCTCTGACTATTGCTTTGAATAGTTTTTGGCTTCATAAAATAGAATTACATAACTCCCAACATTTGTAGCTTGGAATTAAAGACTGAGGAGATTGAGAGGGGGCCGTCACGACTTTGTGGACAGAGCCGTGCCAAGAGAGGGCAGTGTATGGATAGCGGACACGATTATGGACTTATATTGGAGGTTGGAGGGCATCTCTGGTTGGTTTATGGGTGTGTCTGGGCAATCTATGGGTGGGGCTAAGGTTTATTCTGCAAATCAGGACAGAAGAGGGACAGAACTCAGAATTAGGGACTGTCCCTCTCAAATAGAGACAGTTGGGAGGTATTTTGCTCTGAGTTACAACACCTGCTGCTCTGTAGTATTTTGAGAGCACAATGTGCAATCAGTTTCACAAAACATGTATTTAATATACAGATCTTTGTGCAATTTAGTAAGTAACTGTTGATATACACTAGTTATATATAAGCAAAATTACGTTACTATCCTTTTGAAGTCAGATTTTTTAAAGGAATATGAAACTCAAATTAAACTTTAAAAAAGAAAAAAAAATTTTTACTTCTATTGTCAATTATATTTCATTCATTGGTATCGATTGTTGTCCATGTGAGCATACTGAGGTAGGCTCAGGAGCGTTCATGTCTTAAATACTATATGGCATGTGTGTGTAAAAATGTTTATGACAATATATGAAGAGAGTGCTCAGGACACATGCACTCTCCTGAAACTACCTCAGTATGCTCACATGGAAATTTGGCCAGTGAATAATCTGTCCCACACATGCATTGTGCACATTTATTACGTGTGAAGAAAACCCTTTCTTTAATAGACAAATAGATAGTATACTTTTTTCAGTGTTAGTTTGTGTTTCTATAAATAAACCACGTAAGTAGAATCTATTTTGGTGACTATAGATAATTTCCCCTGAGACTTTCATCACACAATCACTAACAGTAGGAAATGAAAAACTGCAAACTGTTTTCACCCCTCCTGTTCATATCATAATCACATGGTAAATGGGGGCTCATGGGACCTTGGGTAGCATATGCTCATGAGTTGTCATTCAAATATTCTATCAAAAGTCCTTTTATGATAATTAGTCCCCAACACAGATGCCTCAATATAAAACAAAAGAGCAATCTTAAAAAAGGAAAACTAAAGTCAAAATTAAACTGATTCAGAAGAAACTTTCCAATTTACTTCCAATATCAAATTGCTCACAGTCTTTTTATATGCACAGCATATGTAACAGCTCCTACTGAGCATGTGCAAGAATTCTCAGTTTATACATATGAGTCTGTGATTGGCTGATGACAATCACATGATACAGGGAGGCGGGAAATTAAAGGGACAGTCTAGTCAAAATTAAACTTTCATGATTCAGAAAGGGCATGCCATTTTAAACAACTTTCCAATTGACTTTTATCATTAAATTTGATTTATCCCCTTGGTGGTATTTTTAAAAGGCTAAACCTAGGTAGGCACAAACTGATTTCTAAACCGTTGAAAACTGCCTCTTAGCTCAGAGCATTTTGAAAGTTTTTCACAGTTACAGAGTACTAGTTCATGTGTGTCATATAGATAACATTGTGCTCACTCCAGTGGAGTTATTTAGGAGTCTGCACTGATTGGCTAAACTGCATGTCTGACAAAAACACTGAAATAAGGGGGCAGTCTGCAGAGGCATAGATACAAGTTAATCACATAGGTAAAAAGTATATTAACATAACTGTGTTGGTTATGCAAAACTAGGGAATGGGTAATCAAGGGATTATCTATATTTTTAAACAATAACATTTCTGGTGTATACTGTCCCTTTAAAGGAAATTTAGAAATTTATTAGAAAAAAAATGAACTGCTCATTTGAAATTCGGAGTAAGTGATATTTTGTTGTCTTTTATTATGCAATTTTTGATTATACAATTCTATTGTATTTAAAGGGATAGTTTACCCCAAAATTCTCCCCTTTAATTTGTTCCCAATGATCCATTTTACATGCTAGAGTGTTTTAAATTGTTTACAAGTAGCTCATTTACCCTTATTTCAGCATTTGAAATAGCTGTGATATCCCCACCTATACAAAAAGATTCTGGACAGGCTATTTGATAGGCAATGTAAACACAGTCAGCAGAAGAAATTACACTCCCGATGGGGTGTAGAAGAGATAACTAATAAAATGATAATCTACATTGTATTGAGCTTTGGTGTGCAGACAAATATAAGATAAGGAAGCAAGTGTGTGTACACAAAGTGATACCATATTGAGATCTGATTTTACCTGCAAGCTCAGCCCATTGTAATAGGCTGTGGTTTCAAAGCACAAAACCAGCTATTTCATATACACAAATAAACCTGAACATGCAATTTCTCATACATTTTATACTCTGCAGTCATTGAAAATACATTAAGGAAAAAACTATTTTACAGTATACTGTCTCTTTAACGACTACCTTTCATCTTGTTTTTTGTTTTTTTTAAACAGATTAGCTGCTAAAAGACTCTGCACAACCCTGACTGAGGCACAATAAGGAGACCATCAAAATAATGTAAAATACTGATACTTCTTTAGGTCCTGTATATGAGATCTGTACCTTTGTACAGGAACACATTACTAGACTATAAGACAAACAAACTGTAAATCTTGCTTACTACAACAACACCCTTTAATAGGTGTAATACATAAATATTGTTTAAATATACAGGGCAGGGTGGATAGTCTTAAAATTACTTACGGATTAGAGCATGTCTTTTTTTTACAATAATTGCCCTGATAGTAAACTTTCCCCTTTGTATTAACAGACACCACATGCTAGTGATATTTTAGATGTAGTTTAATTCATTAGTTGTAATGAAGATGCGCTATAACTTACTTTTTAATGTAGGTATGAAATTTAAATACCCCCCGATCCTGCTGCCCACTTTAAAAGTATTTTTCTTTTGGTGAGCTGTTTGAACTGTTCTGCAATCAGCGTTCTAGATACAACAAAAGTGCCATAGGGCTAGAGCAATGATTGGAGAACAGTTCAAAAAATTACTTTTGAAGTGAGCCGCCTGAATGTGGGGTATTAGAATTTCATACCCCAGGTTCCGGCCGCAATATAAAGAAAGTTACTTTATAGATAAGTGTCACACTGTAGTTTTTATACACTTTATAGCTCATCTTCATTACAACTGATGATTTAAGCACAATCTAACATATTGCTAACATTCCAGATCTGTTTATCCAAAGGGGAGAGTTTACCATCAAATTAATTATTTTTATTGACAGTTTTACTGTAAATTAATTCTAATAACTGTTGGCTTTCCAATTCCTGTCAGACATGGAAGTGCAGACTGCAGACTAATACTGCTGTATTCAACCCAATCATTGGTTGCACTCTCTAGTGCCCTATTTATAACTGTTCCTGATTGGGCTCAGAAAAGAAGAAAATGGCAGTGAGCTTTGCATTATGGACACTTAAACATTACACTTATTTTTTTCAATATTTAGACAACTAATATTTTTTTAAAAATGCATCTGCGTATGATTCTCAGGCTGATGTTTGCTTTGAATAAATCATTTGTCTAGTATATATTTAGCATTTAATGTCAATAAAGACAATACACTATTTACTTAGGATTGTTTCCAACTCAATATTTTTTCTCTAAGTAACAATGGAGAGGAAAAAAGAAAAATGTTTTCTATTTGGATTCCAAATTTTGATCTTTAGTTGATCAAAAAAGACAAAAATCCCACAAAAAATCCTCATTATGGTAACAGATAATATTGGAAATAAAACACTTTCTTCTTTTTAACAATAACAGATGTGTCCTTTTGTCTGTGTATTATATAAATGAAATAAACAAAGCACACAATGATGCAGATTACCCTTCTGGAGCTCAGAAAACTTGCTGGCCTCTAGTTATCAAGCCGTCAACCTCAAATACGCTGGTTCGGCACAATCTGACTACTTTTGCTAGTTATCAAATGACTAGCAGGTACGCTCGGCACTTTTCCGGCCCAGCGTACCTGGTTTTCAATCCGCCACCATGGAGGTGGTGGATCCAATAGGAATCAATGGGAGTCTGACCATAGCGAAAGTTCATGTTCGCTGCTGCCCGATATCCCTTTGATTCCTATGGGAGATGTCTGCACCTAACAGCCTAACATGTACCCCGAGTCTAAACACCCCTAATCTGCCCCCCCTACACCGCCGCAACTAAATAAAGTTATTATACCCTAAACCGCCGCTCCCGGCAGCTCTTTTGCCTGTAAAAAAAAACATACAATACCCCCCCCCAACATTACACCCACCAACCACATACCCCTAATCTAACCCAAACCCCCCTTAAATAAACCTAACACTAAGCCCCTGAAGATCTTCCTACCTTGTCTTCACCATGCCAGGTATGACCGATCGTTCCAGGCTCCGAAATCTTCATCTAAGCCCAAGCGGGGGCTAGACATCCATCATCCGACGGCTGAAGAAGTCCAGAAGAGGCTCCAAAGTCTTCATCCTATCCGGGAAGAAGAGTAGATCCGGACCGGCAACCATCTTCTTCCAAGCGGCATCTTCTATTTTCATCCGATGAGGACCGGCTCCATCTTGAAGACCTCCACCGGATTCTATCAGCCAATCGGAATTAAGGTAGGAAAATTCTGATTGGCTGATGGAATCAGCCAATCAGAATCAAGTTCAATCTGATTGGCTGATTCAATCAGCCAATCAGATTGAGCTCGCATTCTATTGGCTGTTCCAATCAGCCAATAGAATGTGAGCTCAATCTGATTGGCTGATCGGATCAGCCAATCGGATTGAACTTGATTCTGATTGGCTGATTCCATCAGCCAATCAGAATTTTCCTACCTTAATTCCGATTGGCTGATAGAATCCTATCAGCTAATCAGAATTCGAGGGACGCCATCTTGGATGACGTCCCTTAAAGGAACCGTCATTCGTCGGGAAGTCGTCGTCGGAAGAAGATGGGTCCGCGGTGGAGGTCTTCAAGATGGAGCCGGTCCTCATCGGATGAAGATAGAAGATGCCGCTTGGAAGAAGATGGTTGCCGGTCCGGATCTACTCTTCTTCCCGGATAGGATGAAGACTTTGGAGCCTCTTCTGGACTTCTTCAGCCGTCGGATGATGGATGTCTAGCCCCCGCTTGGGCTTAGATGAAGATATCGGATACCCGGTGAGGTGAAGACAAGGTAGGAAGATCTTCAGGGGCTTAGTGTTAGGTTTATTTAAGGGGGGTTTGGGTTAGATTAGGGGTATGTGGGTGGTGGGTTGTAATGTTGGGGGGGTATTGTATGTGTTTTTTTTACAGGAAAAAGAGCTGAATTTCTTGGGGCATGCCCCGCAAAGGGCCCTGTTCAGGGCTGGTAAGGTAAAAGAGCTTTGAACTTTTGTAATTTAGAATAGGGTAGGGCATTTTTTATTTTGGGGGGCTTTGTTATTTTATTAGGGGGCTTAGAGTAGGTGTAATTAGTTTAAAATTGTTGTAATATTTTTCTTATGTTTGTAAATATTTTTTTATTTTTTGTAACTTAGTTCTTTTTTATTTTTTCTACTTTAGTTAGTTTATTTCATTGTATTTATTTGTAGATATTGTATTTAATTAATTTATTGATAGTGTAGTGTTAGGTTTAATTGTAGGTAATTGTAGGTATTTTATTTAATTAATTTATTGATAGTGTAGTGTTAGGTTTAATTGTAACTTAGGTTAGGATTTATTTTACAGGTAATTTTGTAATTATTTTAACTAGGTAGCTATTAAATAGTTCTTAACTATTTAATAGCTATTGTACCTGGTTAAAATAAATACAAAGTTACCTGTAAAATAAATATAAATCCTAAAATAGCTATAATATAATTATAATTTATATTGTAGCTTTATTAGGGTTTATTTTACAGGTAAGTATTTAGCTTTAAATAGGAATAATTTATATAATAAGAGCAAATTTATTTCGTTAGATTTAATTATATTTAACTTAGGGGGGTGTTAGTGTTAGGGTTAGACTTAGCTTTAGGGGTTAATCCATTTATTAGAATAGCGGCGAGATTCGGTCGACAGATTAGGGGTTAATAATTGAAGTTAGGTGTCGGCGATGTTAGGGAGGGCAGATTAGGGGTTAATACTATTTATTATAGGGTTATTGAGGCGGGAGTGAGGCGGATTAGGGGTTAATAACTTTATTATAGTAGCGGTGAGATCCGCTCGGCAGATTAGGGGTTAATAAGTGTAGGCAGGTGGAGGCGATGTTGAGGGGGGCAGATTAGGGGTTAATAAATATAATATAGGGGTCGGCGGTGTTAGGGGCAGCAGATTAGGGGTACATAGATATAATGTAGGTGGCGGCTCTTTGCGGTCGGCAGATTAGGGGTTAATTATTGTAGGTAGGTGGCGGCGACGTTGTTGGGGGCAGGTTAGGGGTTAATAAATATAATATAGGGGTCGGCGGTGTTAGGGGCAGCAGATTAGGGGTACATAAGTATAACGTAGGTGGCGGTCGGCAGATTAGGTGTTAGTGTACTTTAGAGCACAGTAGTTAAGAGCTTTATAAACCGACGTTAGCCCAGAAAGCTCTTAACTACTGACTTTTTTCTGCGGCTGGAGTTTTGTCGTTAGAATTCTAACGCTCACTTCAGCCACGACTCTAAATACCAGAGTTAGAAAGATCCCATTGAAAAGATAGGATACGCAATTGACGTAAGGGGATCTGCGGTATGGAAAAGTCGCGGCTGCAAAGTGAGCGTTAGACCCTTTACTGACTGACTCCAAATACCGGCGGTAGCCTAAAACCAGCGTTAGGAGCCTCTAACGCTGGTTTTCACGGCTACCGCCAAACTCCAAATCTAGGCCTAAGATAGCTACAATGTAATTAATAATTACATTGTAGCTATTTTAGGATTTATATTTATTTTACAGGCAACTTTGTATTTATTTTAACTAGGTACAATAGTTATTAAATAGTTGTTAACTATTTAATAACTACCTAGCTAAAAGAAATACAAAATTACCTGTAAAATAAATCCTAACCTAAGTTACAATTAAACCTAACACTACACTATCATTAAATTAATTAAATAAATTACTAGCCAATACCTACAATTAAATACAAATAAATAAACTAAACTAAATTACAAAAAAACAAACACTAAATTACAGAAAATAAAAAAATATTACAAGAATTTTAAACTAATTACACCTAATCTAAGCCCCCTAATAAAATACAAAAAAAAAAAGTCCCTACCCTATTCTACATTACAAAGTAATCAGCTCTTTTACCAGCCCTTAAAAGGGCTTTTTGCGGGGCATGCCCCAAAGTAATCAGCTCTTTTGCCTGTAAAAAAAATACAACCCCCCAACATTAAAACCCACCACCTACATACCCCTACTCTAACACATCCAAACCCCCCTTAAATAAACATAACGCTACCACCCTGAAGATCTCCCTACCTTGTGTCGTGTTCACCCAGCCGGGCCGAAGTCATCATCCAGATTCAAGTTCAATCCGATTGGCTGATCCAATCAGCCAATCAGATTGAGCTTGCATTCTATTGGCTGATTGGAACAGCCAATAGAATGTGAGCTCAATCTGATTGGCTGATTGGATCAGCCAATCAGATTGAACTTGAATCTGATTGGCTGATTGAATCAGCCAATCAGATTTTTCCTACCTTAATTCCGATTGGCTGATAGAATCCTATCAGCCAATCGGAATTCGAGGGACGCCATCTTGGATGACGTCACTTAAAGGAATATTCATTCGTCGGGTAGTCGTCGGTTGAAGAGGATGGCTCCGTGTCGGCTCCTTTGAAAATGGCTCCGCTCCGCTCCGGATGGATGAAGATTGAAGACACCACCTGGCTGAAGACTTCTATCGGATGGAAGACCTCTTCAGCACCCCTTGGATGAAGACTTCTACCGGATGGAAGACCTCTTCAGTGCCCCTTGGATGAAGACTTCTATCGGATGGAAGACCTCTTCAGCACCCCTTGGATGATGACTTCGGCCCGGCTGGGTGAACACGACTCAAGGTAGGGAGATCTTCAGGTGGTAGCGTTAGGTTTATTTAAGGGGGGTTTGGGTGGGTTAGAGTAGGGGTATGTGGGTGGTGGGTTTTAATGTTGGGGGGTTTGTATTTTTTTTACAGGCAAAAGAGCTGATTACTTTGGGGCATGCCCCGCAAAAAGCCCTTTTAAGGACTGGTAAAAGAGCTGATTACTATGTAATGTAGAATAGGGTAGGGACTTTTATTATTATTTTTTTTATTTTATTAGGTATTTTTTTTATTTTATTAGGGGGCTTAGATTAGGTGTAATTAGTTTAAAATTCTTGTGATATTTTTTATTTTCTGTAATCTAGTGTTTGTTTGTTTTTGTAATTTAGTTTAGTTTATTTAATTGTATTTAATTGTAGGTATTGGCTAGTAATTTATTTAATTAATTTAATGATAGTGTAGTGTTAGGTTTAATTGTAACTTAGGTTAGGATTTATTTTACAGGTAATTTTGTATTTCTTTTAGCTAGGTAGTTAATAAATAGTTAATAACTATTTAATAACTATTGTACCTAGTTAAAATAAATACAAAGTTGCCTGTAAAATAAATATAAATCCTAAAATAGCTACAATGTAATTATTAATTACATTGTAGCTATCTTAGGGTTTATTTTACAGGTAAGTATTTAGTTTTAAATAGGAATAATTTATTTAATGATAGTGTAGTGTTAGGTGTAATTGGAACTTAGGTTAGTTTTTATTTTACTGGTAAATTTGTCTTTATTTTATCTAGGTAGCTATTAAATAGTTAATAGCTATTTAATAGCTATTGTACCTAGTTAAAATAAATTAAAATTTGCCTGTAAAATAAAATCAAATCCTAAAATAACTACAATATAATTATTAGTTATATTGTAGCTATATTAGGGTTTATTTTATAGGTAAGTATTTAGTTTTAAATAGGATTAATTTAGTTAATAAGAGTAATTTTTATTTAGATTTATTAAAATAATATTTAAGTTAGGGGTGTTAGGGTTAGTGTTAGACTTAGGTTTAGGGGTTAATTAGTTTAATATAGATGGCGGCGGTATAGGGGGGGCAGGATAGGGGTTAATAAATTTATTATAGGTGGCGACGGTGTAGGAGCGGCGGTTTAGGGGTTAAACAATTTATTTAGTTGTGGAGGGGTACGGGATTGGCAGGATAGGCGTTAATAAATTTATTATAGGTGGTGGCAGTATAGGGGGCTGGATAGGGGTTAATAGGTATTATGTAGGTGGTGGAGGGGTCCGGGAGCGGCGGTTTAGGGGTTAATATATTTATTATAGTTGCGGCGGGATCCGGGAGCGGCGGTTTAGGGGTTAATATATTTATTATAGTTGCGGCAGGGTCTAGGAGCGGCGGTTTAGGGGTTAATAACTGTATTTAGTTGCGGGGGGCTCCGGTGGCGGCGTTATAGGGGGTAGAACAGTATAGTATAGTGTGGGTGCTTAGTGACAGCTTATCAATAAAGCTGTAGAAAAGCCGAAGAGCAGCAAGATCAGATGAGTGATAACTATCACAGTCCGCTGCTCATCGCGCCGTACTTGGTGCGCGGCTTTTTGACAGCTTTTTTGATAACTTTTGCGAACGTATTCAGGTCCACAGCGGTGATGTGAGGCGAGCTTAGGCGAACGTATTGGGGCCGGCGAAGGCAGGTACGTACGGAGCTTGATAACTAGAGGCCATTGGGTAAAGACCTGTGTTGGGAGGGTTAAATTTACATTTAATGCCTAAACTGCATGGTCTCAAGGGGTTAGCGGCAGTTCCAACAGGCCTCCCATTATATTTATAAGAGCCAGGAGAAAGAGTCCAACGCTATGTTTAGCGCTTATTTAATGAGCTTATTGGCTTATTGGTGGCTGTAAAATAGTGTGGCTCAATAATGTCTCTCAAGCAGTTGCCTAGCTGCGTATACCAAGGGAAGGATTTAAACAGCATGCCGTGTACCCAGGACTTGAGTGAGGGAGGCTCTCTAAGAGTGGGAGGTTCAGTTAGAAAAGTAGGGTATAATAAGCTCTCTGAGGTTCCTGCTCAGTCTCGGCACCAGGGTCATCAGCAGCTTGGGTATCCACAGTCCCAGCAGACCACAAAGGGCACTCACCAAGGCTGAAATGGCTATGGACTGCTATTTCATCCTTTTCTTCTCCCTGTGGAACCACATGGGCTTTTACTGTGGCGTCACCTTCAAGAAACTGCAAGATGGCCGTCATTTCCACCAAAGCTGTTGGAGGGCTCCGGCACTCTCACCCGGGATCTTCCCTCTCAAGCCCCACTGTCTTCTTTCGACTCTCACACCTCAGCTTCCCAGTAAGTGGCTCCTGTCCTGAACGTCTCACAGGGCTCTGCACGGACCAGGTAAGGAATGCTTCTATGAATGTGGGCACCTGAGCCTTTCCTTTGTGTCCGGGCGGTAGCCTCCAGCTGCTACAGGAATCCCAGGGTACCTCTCGCCTTCCTCCACACTCAGATACTCTGGAGCGGATCCCCGACCCTCTGGAGTTTGGTTGGTAGTAGCCCTGCTAAAGAATCAGTTGGGTGGTGGTTGTCAGGGTTTTTACCTGTTTTGTTTGCCATGTGCTGCTGGCAGCCATTTTACTCACCTCTCTTGCTGACTCTAGTGCATTCTGTGTGATGCTGCTCATTTGCTGCACTTCCTTTTATGGCCAGACTGGTGTACATAATCCATGTGAGACAGGATACAGTCTCAGAATTGTGATGTCATCACTTATTATTTAAAGGGCCTCTGTTCAGTATGCTTTTCCCTTGTGTTGTCTCAGACCTGTTTGTGAGAGCTCCTGTGTATTACCTGTCTGTCTAACGTCCCTCCTGGTTCCTGATCCCTGGCTTGTTCCTGACTCTGCTGTTTTCCTTGTTCCTGATTCCGGCTTGTCTGACTACTCGCTTTGGCTCCTGACTCGGCTTGTCTGACTATTCGCTTTGGCTCCTGACTCGGCTTGTCTGACTACCAGCTATGGTTTTGATTCCTGGCTTGTTATTTGACTTGTGGACTTTTTATTATTTTTTGCAATTAATAAAGGTGTGTTTATTTTTGCACTTCTCGTCTCAGTCTGATTCCTGGCACCCTGACATTACGCAAGGGCCATGAATCCTGATGGTGCTGATAATCCACCTTTACCTGCCATAATTTCCAGGATGGATGAACAGGATCACCACTTGGATCAATTTGCACTAGCCCTGCAAACCCTGTTGACTCGCACTGCACATTTGGACCAAAGTGTCCCGTAAGTTATGGCTGCTCCTGTTTCCGCTGCTGCACCTAGTCCTACCAGGAGCATGTCCTGTTCTGCACCTCTACCTCAGCGATATGGAGGCGATCCTAATCAGTGCAGAGGGTTTTTGAACCAGGTGGGCATTTACTTTGGGATGTTACCTCAGGCGTTTCCCGCTGACAGAGCTAAGGTGGGATTTCTCTCTGACACAGCTCTTGCCTGGGCTAATCCCTTGTGGGAGACTAATAAACCTGTGATTTCAAATGACCCTGAATTTGTGGCCTCCTTTCAAAGGGTATTTGATGTTCCATCTCGCTCCTCCTCTGCTACTAAACGACTCATGTCCATTCAGCAAGGTACAAGATCTGTTGCTCAGTATGCCATTGAGTTCCGTACACTTGCCGCAGAGGTAGGTTGGAACAATGAAGCCCTTGTTGCCGCCTTCTTTCATGGGCTCACTGATGCGATTAAAGACGAAGTTGCTGCCAGAGATTTACCTGAAGATCTCGAAGCATTGGTGTCTTTTTTTATCCTAATTGACATCAGACTAAGTGAGAGGCCCTCTTTCAAGGAGCGCTTGCGGAAGCCTCCTGTTCCGTTGTCTCCTCTGTGTTCATTCCCACCCATGCCTCCCTCTCCTCCTATGCCTCCTGGTCCCGAGTCACCAGGTACTGCTGAGCCAATGCAGTTGGGATTCACATGTCTCTCCGTGGCAGAGAGGGCCTTTAGGAGGAGGGAGGGGCTCTGCCTCTATTGTGGGTTACAGGGCCACCTTTTGAAGTCTTGTCCTACACGACCGGGAAACGCTCACACCTAAGGTCCTGTTGGGGGCAGACCTTGGGTGGTTTATCCTCGTCCCCGGAACCACTAAATGAGAAACCTTTGGTCATGGTTGTCCTTTCCTGGGTGGACTCCTCCATAGTCACCCAGGCTCTTGTTGAATCTGGTGCTGCAGGCTATTTTATTGACAGTGCTTTTGTATCAAAACACTCAATTCCTGTATTGCCTTGGTCCGTTCCGTTTGCTATTGAGACCATTGATGGCAGGCCCTTTCAGGCCGCACTCGTTACTCACAAAACTGCTCCATTATCCATGGCTGTTGGGGCTCTCCATTTTGAAACCCTCCAGTTCCAAGTGATAAACTCTCTGCATTTTCCAGTTGTTCTGGGTTATCCCTGGCTCCAAAAGTACAATCACAGTCTCGACTGGCGCAGGTCCGAAATGTTGTCATGGTCTCCGCAATGTATTTCCACTTGTCTTCGGAAACCAGTTGTGTGCACTTCTTCGGTATCTCAATTGCCAGAAGAGTACCGAGAGTTCCTAGACGTTTTTGACAAGGTGAGTGCTGGTACGTTGCCCCCTCACTGGTCTTACGATTGTGTCATAGATTTGCAACCCGGAGCCATTCCTCCTCGGGGCCGGGTTTACCCTCTGTCTGTTGTGGAGAATTGTGAAATGGAGGAGTATGTTGCCGATGCTCTGTCGCGGGGGATCATCCGCAAATCCTGCTCTCCTGCAGGGGCTGGCTTCTTCTTTGTGAAGAAAAAGGGTGGCGAGTTAAGACCATGCATCGATTATAGGGGTCCTAATCGTCTTACCATTAAGAATGCTTACCCTATTCCGCTCATTACGGAACTCTTTGACCACCTCAAGGGAGCTACGGTCTTTACTAAACTTGATTTGAGAGGAGCGTACAATCTCGTTAGGATCAAGGAGGTCTACGAATGGAAAACAGCATTTAACACCAGGAGCGGGCATTATGAGTATCTTGTAATGCCCTTTGGCCTATGTAATGGTCCTGTTGTTTTCCAGGAATTTATTAATGATGTTCTACGAGATATGTTGCAACAGTGTGTTGTGGTGTACTTAGACGACATCCTCATACACTCACCCACACTTGAGGCTCATCGTTCTGATGTTACACGGGTTCTTCAGAGACTACGTGAGAACGGCCTGTTTTGTAAACTCGAGAAATGTGAGTTCCATCAGACTCAAGTAACCTTCATAGGTTATGTTATCTCCATTGCAGGGTTCTCCATGGATCCTGACAAGTTATCTGCAGTTCTGCAGTGGCCTCGCCCAGTTGGTCTTCAGTTAATTCAAAGTTTTTTGGGGTTCGCCAATTATTATAGAAAGTTTATTAAAAACTTTTCTTCCTTGGTCAAGCCAATCACAGACATGATCCACTCCATTGGTAACCTACTGCCATTAAGGCCTTTGATAGTCTTAAGACTGCCTTTGCTGCTGCTCCAGTTCTGGCTCATCCTAACCCTGTCCTGCCTTTCGTTCTTGAGGTCGATGAGTCTGAGACTGGAGTAGGTACCCTCTTGTCTCAACGTCCTACACCTGACGGTTCCTTGCATCCGTGTGGTTTCTTCTCTAAGAAATTGTCTCCAGCGGAGTGCAATTATGAAATTGGCGACAGGGAATTACTGGCCATAATTTTGGCACTCAAGGAATGGAGGCATCTTCTCGAGGGTACTAGCGTGCCAGTGCTCATTCTTACTGACCACAAGAATTTAACTTACCTTTCTGAAGCAAAACGTTTGTCGCCTCGACAGGCCAGATGAGTGCTATTTTTGTCTCGGTTTAATTTTGTGGTCTCCTACCTGCCTGATAGTAAGAATGTTAGGGCTGATGCCCTCTCTCGACAATTTTCGCCTCTGTCCAAGGAGGAGTCTGTACCTACTCCAGTTATACCTACTGACCATATTTTAGCTACCATACGTACTAATTTGACTTCTCCCTTGGGGGAGGAGATCCTGGCTGCACAAACCAATGCACCTCCTGAGAAACCTAGTGGTAAGTGCTTTGTTCCTGAGAATCTTCGAACTAAACTTTTGCACACTTACCACTATCCTAAAGCCGCAGGTCACCCAGGCAAGAACCAAATGATTTGGTCTGTCACTCGACAATTTTGGTGGCCAGGTCTTCGTTCTGATGTTGCTGCGTATGTTGCCTCCTGCTCAGTTTGTGCACAGAATAAGACTCCTCAACGTCTTCCTGTGGGTCTTCTTCAACCTATTGCGAACGGTGAGCGTCCTTGGACACATCTTTCCATGGACTTCATTGTCAAGCTCCCTGTTTCAAATGGCAATACTGTTATCCTTATGGTGGTTGCCTATTTTTCTAAAATGTCACATTGCATTCCCTTGAAGAAGTTGCCTAATGCTCAGGAGCTTGCTTCAATTTCTGCCCGGGAGGTCTTCCATTTACATGGAAAAAGAACAGGTGAAGGGGAGCCGTTTTAGAAAATATATTTTAGTTTTAAAAAATATATATATATATATATATTAAAAAAGTGCTTTGAATCGTATTATAACGTGATAGCTAAACTGATGTTGAATTTACAGATTTTGTATATGTTAAGTAAGGTGGTAAAATAATAGAGTTGTAAAGGTTAATATATGTAATAAAAAAGAAAAGTAAGACAAGGGTAATGTACAAAATGTGACAATTTTTATATTGTACAAGGTAGCCAATATAAGTTGTAACAGTTACAAGTAGCAAAAATTACAAGAAATACAAGAAATAAGCTGGTTTAAAAATAACAAATTTAAAAAGACATAAAATATATGTTTACACACTGTATATGTGGCTTGTGTGTATTTCACTGCAGTGGATAAAAATGGATAAAAAAGCTTTTGTAAAAAATTCTATCTTACAGCTCAAGTGAGGTAGGGTATTTATGTGAGCTGTTGATTATTAGAACAGTGCCTTATAAACACTTTTTGTTAAAAGTACCTTAGAAAGTAGTGGTTCCCAAAACTACTTAGTGGTATAGTGGGATCCGTTGGAATGCATTCATATGGATACGCTATTAGTAATAGCTAAAAAGGGTTCTTTTGTAGATGGTGGTGGTCTCAATACTATTTATCAGTATGGACTCCGGTCTGGTAGCAGGTATCTAATTCCAAATGGAGTTTTCTTTGTTAGAAAGTCTTATGGGGTTTCCTGTAGCTTGCGGTGTCCCAATACTCTTTGTCAGTATGGACTGTACTTCGCAAATGAGGTGTAAAATTCTTTAGGTGTTCCTGTGTCCCAATACTCTCTGTCAGTATGGACTTCTGGATCCTTAGCTGGAATCGTGTATAGCAGCACCAGTGAGTAGTAGCAGTTGGATTTCCTCGGGTGAACTAATGTTCTGCAGCACCAGTAATGTAGCAGCAGTTGGATTTCTTACGATCCGTTTGGCGGCAAAAACGGGTTCAAATTTCAAATTACCGGCTTTTTTCTGATGTGACCGGCTATTTTTGACTGAACGTTTTTTGCAATATAACCGTTTTTTTCAAAAACACCTGGTTAAAGGTACAATGTTTCAGAGTGTAGGCAGCTCTACGCGTTTCGGCCGTAGCCTTTATCAAGATCTGTAACTTAAATACTTCCATTTACATGGGTTACCCAAGGTGATGGTGTCGGACCGGGGTAGCCAGTTTGTCTCCAGATTTTGGCGTTCCTTTTGTGCTCAAATGGGGATCCAGCTTTCCTTCTCCTCTGCATATCACCCTCAATCCAATGGGGCTGCGGAACGGTCTAATCAAGCTCTGGAACAGTTCCTCCTTTGCTATGTCTCAGATCACCACAATAATTGGTCTGAACTGTTACCTTGGGCAGAGTTTGCTCGTAATAGTGCTATTAATGCTTCCTCCAAGTTATCCCCGTTCATGGCGAATTATGGGTTTCAACCATCCTTGTTGCCAGATTCATTCATGTCTCAGGGTATTCCGGCTTTGGAGGAGCATCTCCGGCAACTCCGTTCCATGTGGGTGCAGATTCAGGATTGCCTTCATATTTCTATGCAGCGCCAAAAGTTCCAGGCTGATCGTAGGCGTCTGTCCGCGCCTTCCTACCAGGTTGGTGAAAGAGTTTGGCTGTCCTCCCACAACTTGAACCTTTGTGTGCCTTCCAATAAACTGGCTCCCCGTTATGTTGGTCCTTTTCGAATACTCCGACGGGTTAATCCTGTGGCTTATGCTCTTGACCTTCCTCCTGCAATGTGCATCTCCAATGTTTTTCATGTCTCCCTCTTGAAACCATTGGTTTGTAATTGGTTTACCAATGTGCTGCCTCATCCCCGTCCTATCTTTGTTGACAACCATGAGGAGTATGAGGTCAGCAGCATTATTGACTCTCGTATGTCCAGGGGCCTCGTACAGTATTTGGTTCACTGGAGGGGCTACGGTCCAGAGGAGCGTTCATGGGTTTCCTCCTCTGATGTTCATGCTCCCGCCCTCCTCTGTGCCTTCCATGCCCGTTTCCCCAATAAGCCGTTTGTCCTCCCGCGGGGGAGGGGTCATTGAGGGAAGGGTACTGTCAGGGTTTTTAACTGTTTTGTTTGCCATGTGCTGCTGGCAACCATTTTACTCACCTCTCTTGCTGACTCTAGTACATACTGTGTGATGCTGCTCATTTCCTGCACTTTCTTTTATGGCCAGACTGGTGTACATTATCCGTGTGAGACAGGATGCAGTCTCAGAATTGTGATGTCATCACTTATTATTTAAAGGGCCTCTGCTCACTATGCTTTGCCCTTGCGTTGTCTCAGACCTGTTTGTGAGAACTCCTGTATATTACCTGGCTGTCTGACGTCTCTCCTGGTTCCTAATCCCTGACTTGTTCCTGACTCTGTTGTTTTTCTTGTTCCTGATTCCCGGCTCGTCTGACTACTCGCTTTGGCTCCTGACTCGGCTCGTCTGACTATTCGCTTTGTTTGGCTCCTGACTCGGCTCGTCTGACTACCAAATCTGGTTTTGATTCCTGGCTTGTTATTTGACTTGTGGACTTTTTATTATTTTTTACTATTAATAAAGGTGTGATTATTTTTGCACTTCTCGTCTCAGTCTGATTCCTGGCACCCTGACAGTGGTCTGCCATACAGGTGATCCGTCAAACTACTTCAAATGGGGCTAAGTTTCTGTCCCAAATAAATTATAGGATGTAGGTGGCTCCGCAGATTAGTATATTCTTAGAGCCCATCAAACTGCCCAAAAGCGAGTAAATCTGTGATTTTTGACTAGGTTTTATAAGATTTTATGTCAGGAGCTCCGTGTCTGCACGTCTGTTCTGCACAATGGCTAGCTCCGCCCACCCAGATAGTCATTAATTTGGGACACAGCAGGATAGTGCTTCCAGTCCAGAACTAACGCGACACACGCAAAAGCTGAACTTCGAATATCGCGACATACTCCCCCAATAGACTTCAATGAAGTGGGAAAAAAACATAACTCACTATTCACACGCAAACCCGATCACATATTCTCAGTATGAATATTTCACATTCCAGTGTTCTTCATATAGAAGAAAAGGTTATATTTATTCATAAATGCATATTTCTAGATATATCTGATGTATTTTTGTAAAATATATCTCTATACCTACATATATTGATGTTTATATATAGGTATAGATATATACATATATATATAAATACAAATACAAAATTTGTTTTTTAGCACACCTTACAAAAAGTTTAAATCCACATCTGGGAGTGCTGCCAATATGACCCAGTAATTACACAAGCAATAAGGTATCAGCGCACATCCATTTTCAAAAGCGCAACATATTTTTTGAACTGCTGCAAAAAATTGCCTGCAAATACATCAAGAGACAACTATTCTTTTTAAATAATATTGGGAACTTAGTCACACAATATGGCATATTTTGCTCAGCCAGTCACCACTAACAAGGTGCAACAATTCGACTGGTCCTAACAATGCTTTTTGCCACAGAGGGCTGAATCATTCCTGCTTTTACTCTTCATAATAGAATGCGACTCCCTGGCTTTTTATTCACAACTCTATTACACTGTCATGAGCATACCTGAACTTGGGTGGGGTGCTTAAACCAATGGGAGATGGTCAGTCTCCCTGGTTATGTTAAATACAAATACAAAATTTGTTTTTTTAGCACACCTTACAAAAAGTTTAAATCCACATCTGGGAGTGCTGCCAATATGATCCAGTAATTACACAAACAATAAGGTATCAGTGCACATCCATTTTCAAAAGCACAACATATTTTTTGAACTGCTGCAAAAAATTGCCTGCAAATACATCAAGAGACAACTATTCTTTTTAAATAATATTGGGAACTTAGTCACACAATATGGCCATATTTTGCTTAGCCAGTCACCACTTACAAGGTGCCCCATTTCGACTGGTCCTAACACTGCCTTTTGCCACAGAGGGCTGAATCATTCCTGCTTTTACTCTTCATAATAGAATGAGACTCCCTGGCTTTATATTCACAACTCTATTACACTGTCATGAGCACACCTGAACTAGGATGGGGTGCTTAAACCAATGGGTGTTCAGGTGTGCTCATGACAGTGTAATAGAGTTGTGAATAAAAAGCCAGGGAGTCTCATTCTATTATGATGTTAGGACCAGTCGAATTGGGGCACCTTGTAAGTGGTGACTGGCTAAGCAAAATATGGCCATATTGTGTGACTAAGTGACTAACCAATATTATTTAAAAAGAATAGTTGTCTCTTGATGTATTTGCAGGCAGTTCAAAAAATATGTTGTGCTTTTGAAAATGGATGTGCGCTGATACCTTATTGTTTGTTTTTACATATATATATATATATATATGAATGCACAAGGGGTTAACAGCGCTCTCAAGTACTTATATAAACAGAGTAGTATGCAATTGATATGTATGTGTATACAATATCAGTGATATGGATGACTAATATTCCTAAGATGTAAAACAAAATGTCATAGAGGATAGATTTGATAATCTCTAAATGCAGTGAATACCCTTACCAGAATTTACCTCAATCATATGAGGTAAGTTGCCGCACTGTAAGGTGTGCTCAGTTCTTTATAGTTGGTTACTTCCGGATACCAGTGTATGCTTCTATGGTTTCATCCACCTCTTGGAGTATGTAGGAATTTGGTTCTTCCAATAGTGATCTCCCAGGATCCGTGTATGGATGTGCTCACCGCCTTTTGGAGTATGAAGTCTTGGTATATACTTCCTCATCTGCTGCAGTTAGAATTAGGAGTGTGTAGATACAGAACAGGAGAGGGTGCATACGTCTGGCAGACAGAACAAGTTGCTAGGAGATGCCTTATGAGCTTGGAAGATGCTTATTCTCTTTACCTGACGGACTTTGTCTTCGGTTGGGATGCCTGCTGGCACATTTCTGCCCCTCCTATGACTTTGCTGTCTACCCTCCCTTTTGGTGTCTGGTATCTGACTGTGTGTATATATATATGTATATATATATATATATATATATATATATATATATATATATATATATATATATATTTAAAAATACATAGAACATATGCCTCTATGTGAAGAACATCGGAATGTGTAACATTTACAGTACAAACACAGTTAAATGTTTTATTAAATATGAATATTGCACATATGTTTTTACATGTTTTCAACTATTTTACTGCAAAGGGCTCCAATGCACTTATAAATGCATGTCTATATGTGGGTTTATATGTATTTATGTGTTTATATGTGTGTATATATGTCTGTAAATACATAAACACACATAAAAATACATCTGTACACGCATACACACATATATACATATACTGTATGTATATATATACATATATATATATATATATATATATATATATATATATATATATATATATATATATACACACACACACATACATATACAGTATATCTTTAGGCATCTAATGTATGTATTTCTATGTTAAAGCCCTTTGCCTGCCTTTTTTTTCTAACACCTGAGACCTCATATCTTTGTGCCCTTAAAACTTTTTGTGCAATATTTTTTTTTTAAATAATTTTTATTAGATATTGTTATAATGAGTGTAACTGTACTGTGTAATGTATTTTTGATTTGTTTTGTGACCTTATTTTATTTGGAATAACAGAAAACCAGAGCTCTTAGGTTGCGGTAATCATTCTAGTATAAATCTCGATTACGTTCATGGGTTCACATTTACTTTCAACTTGTCATATGAGTGCTCCTGACGTGCCACAATAAACCCGATATCGCTTACCCGTAGCTGTTAGCGTGCCACTTGTAATCTGGCCCGTAATACATTACATTTTATGTTCTCCAGGTGGTGCCAATGCAACTCTGCCTATAATTTTTTGGAAATGTCATCTAAGAGTGTCTATTTTCCAACTGACCTAGATTCATGGCAGCAAGCTGACTGAGGACGTGCCAGATCCTGGCGGTCTTCTGTGTAGTAGGTAATATTTGCTTACTCTTCTAATGTACAGATTTTGTGCTACTGTCATTAAGCCATAAAAGCCCAAATATAGGTCATTAAAAATAATACAAAGTAATAAAACTTGTAACTATTTAAGTCTCAGAAATAAATGCAAGAACATAGGTCAGCAGCATCTTATATATTTCAGAAATAGTTAGAGAGCTGTAAAGTGACACACTAGTTGAGGTCTGTTCTCCAGATCACACTATGGGGGATATTTATCAAAGCGTCAATCTCGGTGCATTCGTCTGCGTCAATACACTCACCAGACATCGCTGCCATGGATCCACATACGATGCCCTTATTTAACAAAAAAAAATAAAAAACACACACATCAAGTACGGCGCGATGAGCATTGGACTGTTGTTAACTAACAGTCATCGATGTTGCGGTTATTTGGGTTTTTCCCAACTTTATTTATACCATTTCATTACTGTCTATGAACAAGCACATTTCTCTAAAGCTAATCTTTTATTTTTCATCTGTTAATGTCCAAGAAATAGCTAAGTTAATGTCTTTGTATTTCTAGAAGTCATGATATGCTTTTATCTCATGTTTTTTATATATATGTGTGTGTGTTATGTCAGAAATCTTTTGTAAACATATTTACATGTCCCTAAATTCCTTTTTTTGTTCTAAACAATGTTGTCTTTTATATCTGTGTTTATTTATACCACTATATGTATATAGTGTAAATTTATTATTATTCTGAGCAGGAATAATTGCGAATATAACCTGTAATCATTGTATCATATGTATTTATTTGCAATCAATGGATATTTTAAGAGATGGGCCAGTTTTCTCTCTGTACCTGTGTAACCCTTCCTGATTGCAATCTAGTTTTAAAAACCACCCCTACACAGGTGATATAAAATGGGCTGGCATATAAGATGACATTTCTTACTGAAAAATAAATTCAAGAGAAGAAAGAAATACACTGAAAATATAATGACAGTAAAGAGGTGATTTTCATTTCTGCTGTATCTGATTCATGACAGTTTAATGTTAGGTGGGCTAGATATGATGGGGGGTAGTTATCAAGCCGTCTACTTTTCTGGCTTCGCCGGCCCAATACGCCCGCCTAAGCTCGCCTCACATCGCCACCGCGGACCTGAAAAAATACGCCTAAGTTATCAAAAAAAGCTGTCAAAAAGCCGTGGGGTGATGAGCAGCGGACTGTGACAGTTATCACTCATCCGATCTCGCTGCCCTTCGGCTTTTTCCCAGCTTTATTGCTAGCCTGTCACTAAGCACTCACACTAAACTACACTGTTCTACCCCCTATACCGGCGCCCCCGGAGCCCCCCGCAACTAAATATAGTTACTAACCCCTAAACCGCCGCTACTAGACCCTGCCGCAACTCTTATAAATGTATTAACCCCTAAACCGCCGCTCCTAGACCCTGCCGCAACTCTTATAAATGTATTAACCCCTAAACCGCCGCTCCCGGACACCGCTGCCACCTACAGTATACTTAGTAACCCCTATCCTGCCCCCCCTACACCGTCGCCCTCTATAATAAAGTTATTAACCCCTATCCTGCTGATCCCGCACCTCGCCGCAACTAAATAAATAGTTTAACCCCTAAACCGCCACTCCCTGAACCCGCCGCAACCTATATTAAACCTATTAACCCCTATCCTGCCCCCCCTACACCGTCGCCACCTATAATAAATTTATTAACCCCTAATCTGCCCCCCACTACACCGCCGCCACTGTAATAAAATTATTAACCCCTAAACCTAAGTCTAACCCTAACGCCCCCCTAACTTAAATATTAATTAAATAAATCTAAATAAATTAACTCTTATTAACTAAATGAATCCTATTTAAAACTAAATACTTACCTTATATAGCTACAATATAAATAATAATTATATTCTAGCTATCTTAGGATTTATTTTTATTTTACAGGTACCTTTCAATTTATTTTAACCAGGTACAATAGCTATTAAATAGTTATTAACTATTTAATAGCTTACCTAGCTAAAATAAAGAGAAATGTACCTGTTAAATAAATCCTAACCTAAGTTACAATTACACCTAACACTACACTATACTTTAATAAATTATTCCTATTTAAAAATAAATACTTACCTGTAAAATAAACCCTAAGATAGCTACAATATAATTAATAATTACATTGTAGCTATCTTAGGATTTATATTTATTTTACAGGTAACTTTGTATTTATTTTAGCTAGTTAGAATAGTTATTAAATAGTTATTAACTATTTAATAACTACCTAGCTAAAAGAAATATAAAATTACCTGTAAAATAAATCCTAACCTAAGTTACAATTAAACCTAATACTACACTATCATTAAATGAATTAAATAAACTACCTACAAATAACTACAATTAAATACAATTACATAAACTAACTAAAGTACAAAAAATAAAAAAAGCTAAGTTACAAAAAATAAAAAAATAAGTTACAAACATGTTAAAAATATTACAACAATTTTAAGCTACTTACACCTCAAAGCTCTTTTACCTTACCAGCCCTTAAAAGGGCCATTTGTGGGGGCATGCCCCAAAGAAAACAGCTCTTTTGCCTGTAAAAGAAAAATACAACCCCCCCCAACATTAAAACCCACCACCCACATACCCCTAATCTAACCCAAACCCCCCTTACAAAAACCTAACACTAATCCCCTGAAGATCATCCTACCTTTAGTTGTCTTCACTCAGCCGAGCCACCGATGGAACCGAAGTGGACATCCAGAGCGGAAGAAGTTAATCCTCCAAGCGGCGCTGAAGAAATCTTCCATCCGATGAAGTCATCATCCAGGCGGCGCTGAAGAAAAGTCTTCGATCCGGCCGATGTCATCTTCAAAGAGGCGCTGAAGAGGTCTTCTATCCGGGCGAAGTCATCTTCCAAGCTGGGTCTTGAATCTTCCTTCCGCCGACGCGGAACCACCTTCTTCACCGACGGACTACGACGAATGACGGCTCCTTTAAGGGACGTCATCCAAGATGGCGTCCCCTCAATTCTGATTGGCTGATAGGATTCTATCAGCCAATCGGAATTAAGGTAGGAAAAATCTGATTGGCTGATCCAATCAGCCAATAGGATTGAGATCGCATTCTATTGGCTGATTGGAACAGCCAATAGAATGCGAGCTCAATCCTATTGGCTGATTGGATCAGCCAATAGGATTGAACTTCAATCCTCAGCCAATAGGATTGAACTTCAATCCTATTGGCTGATCCAATCAGCCAATAGGATTTTTCCTACTTTAATTCCGATTGGCTGATAGAATCCGATCAGCCAATCGGAATTCAAGGGACGCCATCTTGGATGACGTCATTTAAAGGACCCTTCATTCGTCGGGAGTCGTTGGAAGAAGAGGATGCTCCGCGTCGGCTGGCTTCAAGATGGACCCGCTCCGCTCCGGATGGATGAAGATAGAAGATGCCACCTGGATAAAGCCTTCTGCCCGTCTGGAGGTCCTCTTCTGCCCGGATAGGATGAAGACTTCGGACCCTCTGGAGGACCACTTGGTATTGGGTGGGTTTTAGAGTAGGGTTGTGTGTGTGGGTGGTGGGTTTTAATGTGGGGGGTATTGTATTTTTTTTTACAGGTAAAAGAGTTGATTACTTTGGGGCAATGCCTCGCAAAAATCCCTTTTAAGGGCTATTTGTAATTTAGTATAGGGTAGGGAATTTTATTATTTTGGGGGGCTTTTTTATTTTGTTTAGAGTGAGTGTAATTAGTTTAAAAATAGGGGTTAATAGGTAGTTTATGGGTGTTAGTGTACTTTGTAGCACTTTAGTTAAGAGTTTTATGTTACGGCGTTAGCCCATAAAACTCTTAACTACTGACTTTTAAATGCGGTAGGAGTCTTGACAGGAGAGGGGCTACCGCTCACTTCTTCCAAAACTCGTAATACAGGAGTTAGGCAAGTCCCATTGAAAATATAGGATACGCAATTTACGTAAGGGGATTTGCGGTATGCTCGCGTCGTGGAATAATAGTGAGCGGTACACCTGTACCTGCCAGACCCGTAATACTAGCGGGCGTTAAAAAGCAGCGTTGGGACCTCTCAACGCTGCTTTTTAAGGCTAACGCAAGACTCGTAATCTAGCCGTATGTGTGTACTGCATGAGTAAGCCTCTAGTGTAGCATTTATATGCCTCACAATTATTTATTGGTGATGTGTACCTGGATTTGTTGATGGAAAATAATTATTTTGGTTTTTCTGTTACTGTGGTGAGTAGTTGGGGTTCTGAGAATATATAGTCATTTATTTTCCAATTGAGGTGGTTATTCGGTTTGGTGGACCAAGTGAATGAGCTAAGCACCATACTGTGGTCTGACCAGGCCGTGTGCATTATTCTGGAGTCTATCAGGTAGGGTAAGGTGTTCTGGTCACATAGTATATAGTCAATTCTGGTGAAGGATCACTGAGGGTTAGAAAAAAAGGTGTAGTCTTTAGTATGTGTGTGTGTCGTGCACCAAATAGAGGTATTGTTTGAAGGGCTTGCCAGTTTGCCTTTATTTGTCTCTTGCTGAGGTAAGAGTTCTCCGTGGAGGTGTTTACTAGTGGGCATGTTGGGAAATTGAAATCTCCACCTATTATTATTGGGCCTTTGGGTTTGTCTATTAATTGGTTGATTGCTTTACGGAAGAAGAGAGGAGGGGTGATTCGGTGCATATAAATTAGCTAATGTAATAGGTCCACCATAAATTAACCCTACTAGTATCAAGATCCTACTGTCTGGGTCTGTGTATTTTTGCAGTAGTTCAAAGGGGTGCCTTTTTTGATGGAGATATCAACCCCATTTTTTTTATCTGGTCCAGAGCATAAGAAATGTTAGTCGTAGTAAAGTGTGGATAGATTGGGTTCTTTGTTTTTCCTAAAGTGGGTCTCCTGTATCATAATAATGTTGTGATATGCTATAAAGGGTTTCTCTGGTGTAAGAAATCCTTTGACGTTTTGCTGCGTAGTGGACAATTTGTTAGGTTGTTGCGTTGGTTTGTGTTAAATGTTTCAGTTGGAATAGACTTACTGCTTATTGGTTTGATACATTTAAAGTTATTAAATTAACTAAATAGTGTATGATTATAAATTAACAAGAAAAGGAAAAAGGAAAAAAAAGATTTATTTTTTTTAAAAGGAAAAAGGGTAAGGGAAAAAATTTAAAGAAGAAAATTTAAAGAAAATGTAAAGGTTTCAACTAGAATGTAGCCACAACATAGCAAAAACCCACCTCAAGAGGCAGAGTGTTAGGCGTTGGTGGCCTATCGTCAGTATTAGCGTGGAGGGACTAAAGTTGTTTTATGGCTTTATAGTTAGAATGAAATCCTCTCCCTAAAGAGGTATAAACTTTTGTTGTGTACCATGTGAAATTTTTAACATACACAAACATTCTGAACATTAAATACATAACAAGTTAGAATAAAAACGTAGTTATCTAACAGTTGTAAACATTTTTGTTTTGGTTTTAAACTCACGGATCCTGAGTGTCCTGTGTTGTGTCCTTTCAATTGTAGGTAAAGGGAAGTCCAAAGTAGGTTTTGTCCTTTCAGGTGTTGTCACCTGTGGAGGATGCCATTGTGTTTGTTCTTGTTGTAGATGATTTGCTAGCGACTTTAGACCAGGTCTTTCTTTTGCGGTTGAAGTAGCTTGGCTGGGGAGGATTTTGTGGGCATTGGTTGTGGTGCTGGGTCTTCTGGTAGCTGGATGTCTAGTTGCTTGCAGAAGGATGTAGCACTTGCTGGATCTTGACATGTTTATCTTCTGCCATTTTGCTAACCTGCAGGGAGACAGGAAAGACCCATCTGTAGGATATTTTTAGTGAGCATAGGTGTGTTGTCAGGTTGGCAAATTTTTTCCTTTGCTGTAGAGTCTGGGTAGACAAATCTTGAAAAATTTGTATTCATGCTCCTAAGTAGGAGAAGTTGGATTGGGTTCTTGAGAAGTTATATATCTTTTCTCTGTCTCTGTAATTCAGAAAGCAAACAATAATGTCCTGAGGTGGCTGGTTGTCCCCTGGTTTTGGGCAGAGTGCCCTGTGTGCTCTTTCAAGTTGAATCTCTTCAATGACCACTGAGCAGGCTATTGCTAGTGACTGGAACAGGTTTTGAAGGTGGTCATGTATATCTTCTCCTGAGACAGACTCAGGTACAACCAGGAACCAGAGGTTGTTTCTTCTTGTGCGATTTTCAATGTTGTCAAGTTTGTTCTCTAAATCAGTGATGTGTGTTTGCTGATTTTCTATACTCTGGGACATGTAAGTCATATCTTTGACCAGTTCAGTTTGGTCATCTTCCTAGCTCATATATTTCCCTTTTCAAGTCTACACACACCTCTTTGATGCACGCTTTGACTTGGTTGATTAAGGTTTCCATAATTTTCAAAGTAACTGGGCCATCATCTGAGTGCTTTGGTATTTCTAGCGTTGTAGATTGCTGTGAGGGATCTTGTGCTTCTGTCAAGTTCTCTTCTTCACAATCCCCTGTTGATTCTTCTGTTATTTTCTTTCTGTCAAAGTTTTTGAAGTAGGTGTTAATTGAGCTAGGGTTGCTCTGTGTTGATTCAGGCAATGTATCTATCTTTGAGTTTCTGCATTGCGCCATCTTGTCTGTTTCTGTCCTAGTGAAGTGAGATGGCGTAAGTTGGGAGCACCGTGTCTGTGCAGGTGTGATGGAGCATATCAGTCACTGCTTTGAAAATAAATCTTTGACTGATGATTTTAACAGTTATTTGTTAGGATGTTCCTCACGCTGTCGCTTTACTCAGAGTAGTTTAGCTTTGTCTTGCTTCCTCTGTTCGTAGCTGTATAGAGGGTTGGACGTTAATGAATTAGTGGTGCTAATGCCTCTGGATGTCCCTTGAATGCTAGTGGTGCAGGCCTTAATTAAAGTGTGTCATGTTTGTATGTTGTGGATTTGGCCCCTGCTTTAAATAGTGCTGCATGTGACTCTAAGTTGTAGTCATTGTCTTTGTATCTAAGCACATTTTATCTGGTGCATGCCTCTGTTCTGGGAGGATGGTACTCTCGGCTTCAGCCTGCCATGCTTGTGGCGTTGTTTGTAATGTCTGCTTGCGGCCTGTGAGGTGCGAGTCACACCAGGTCCGCTACGCCTTTTTCCACCACTGTGGTGGCGTGGAAGTGCTCCGTTTGTCGCCTGGATAATGTGTTTTAGTGCCCGTCTGTCCAGTTTAATGTCTAGAGACGGGTTTTTGCCGAGTACATGGATGGAGCCTTAGAGAAGTGCGGCCATCTCAAATGGCTGAACACTCCGCCCTGCTACTTACTTTTTTAGCACTCAGTGGTAACTGCACTGAGATTTTGCATGGTCTACCACTTTGTGACTGGGCTGTTGTTGCTCCTAGATGCTTACACTTCACAATTATGTTGCTGTACAAGATACATAAATTACATAGCAGAGCAATGTTTTGGGCTCCTGCTCCCTTTAACAAGTTAAGGTGGAGAAGTCTGCTGGAATGACAAGAGTACAATTTTTCTCAAGATAACAACTTTCAACTGGGCCAGGCTTTCAGAAAGTAAGCCAATTAAAACAAGAAGGTAGGATAAATGGCTTGACTGAAAGCAAAGGCTGGGGCCTAGTAACATGAAATTTGCAATACACCTGATAATCTAACAGGATGATATAAGTACCCAAAGTGAGTGTGTGTGTGTATGCGAATGAGTGTAAATATGCCATGAGCCTGTTTTGCTTAAAGGGCCATGATACCCAAATGTTTAAACACTTGAAAGTGATGCAGCATAGCTGTAAAAAGCTGACTAGAAAATATCACCTGAATATCTCTATGTAAAAAAAGAAAGATATTTTACCTCAAAATGTCCTAAGTATTCAAACCCCATTGTAAAGGACTTTAAGCAGCAAATCAGTATGTCTGTCCCGGGACCAGCAAGGGAGCGAGCCTCATGCACACTCATATTAATTCCCTATTCAGTTTAAGTAAGTTTACTATGAAATCTCATGAGAGTTAAAGGGACATTCCAGTCAAAATTGAATTCCACACGGATACATTTCTGTTTTAAATAGAAACATTTTTGTAATATACATATAATAAAAGCAAAAGCTGCTTCAAAAGTGTATTTAAGTATGCACCGTGCACCAGCATTTTAAATACAGCACTTGTTCATAGAGCCTAAGGTGCTTGTACCATCTTGTAATGACTCTGTTAATCTTGTAATGAGTTTGTTAATTGCTGACATGATACAAGCCTCACTGGTGCTCTGAGCAGCTGCAGTATTTAAAATGCTGGTGCACTGAGAATATCTAGTTATGCTTCACATGCACGTGCAGAGAAAAATGTTAACACTAAAACAGTGATAACTTTTACTTTTAGAAGCATTTTTGTCAATACATGTATATTGCAAATATGTTTATATTCAAATATGTAATTCACCTATGTGTGTTTAAATTTTGGCCGGAATTCTCACAAGATCACAGTAAAAGAGTTCATGACCCCAGCACTGTTGATGCTGATTGGCTGCTGTTCATTTCTATTTCATTTTTTTTTTACCTGCAGCTGGGCAGTAACTGAAGTATAACTGTTTAGTTATGTAACAACTTTCCAATTTACTTTTGTCAACAAATGTGCTTTGTTCTTTTGGTATTCTTAGTTGAAAGCTAAACCTAGGTAGGCTCATATGCTAATTTCTAAGACCTTGAAGGCCGCCTCTTATCTGAATGCTTTTTTATTTGCTTTTCACAACAGGGGAGTGCTAGTTCATGGGAACCATATAGATAACATTGTGCTCATGCTCCGGGAGTTATTTAAGAGTTAGCACATCACAGCACTAATTGGCTAAAATGCAAGTCTATAGTTAATAAATAATCATGTGATCGGGGGCTGTCAGAAGAGGCTTAGATACAAGTTGGTTATAAAAAACTGGGGAATGTGAAATAAAGGGATTATCTATCTTTTGTTTTTTTCCATTGCATTTTATTGAAAAGTTTTGTTTTTACATAAGTAGTCAAATAATCATGAAACATGAATATGAACATAAGATCAGTCAATATACACATAAATAAATGCACACAGGTGCACATACAATATCAAATCGTGAACATAGAATGAGTATTACTTTGTACTGTATCCAAACTTTACACGAGTGCTGTCTGGTGTTTGGCAGTATGGGTCAGCTTAAAGTGCAGGTCTAAGGCTCAAGATGGTGGCTGTTTGCGTTGCGGTGAGAGTGGCGCAGCTCCGGGAACCTCTGATGCTGGCTGTCCTCTGGTCTAATCAGGAACACAGCGGGTTAAGGCAGGGCACCCCCAGAAAGGTCTGGTCATCAATGTAGGTGCAATTCATAAATCGTTTCGTTACGCAGGAGCCAGCTGTCTCTTCAGAGAAGAGAAGTTGCTGTGCGAAGGTAGAACAAACAAGCCTGCGAGCCCAGTATGCACCTGTGAGTCGGCAGAGTTACTGTGTCCCTGGTAGTGCTGTTAGAGTAGCCAACAAAGTGAGCTTAGTAGGGAAATAAACTTCATTTTTTATATCTAGAGACGGAGTTCTGTTAATGTGCGTCTGTACTCTTCCCCTGCTAGCTCCGCCCCCAGGATTATCTATCTTTTAAACAATAAAAAATTCTGGTAAAGACTGTCCCTTTAACAGAGAATCCTTGTTAGGACTGACGACTGCCAAGGAGAAGATGATAACATAAAATCTGGGAGAGAGACTACCTAGCAAGCCCAACTTGTTATCGCAAATAGAATAGAATGAAAATAACTGTATTTTTATTATTCAACCAGATTTGTGTTTATTATATTTCCAACTCTAAATGTAATGGTTTAGAACCACCATTACGTCCAATCACCATACGTGACAAAAGAAAGTCGTTATCTTTTAAAACTGTTATTTTCTGAACAAACCAGTCTTGTGTATTTCTTCCTGTAATCTGAATACTTTTTTTGTCACTTTGTGAAAACCCTACAAAGCCTTCCCTGGCAGTAAGTGAAGTTCACACCAAACTAAATTCACTGATTTCTATCAGTTTGATGGGTCATAAAGGTTCTTGTGACAAATTAGTTTTTTTTCTTATTTCTTTACTGTGAGGATATGTTATGCTTATACGCTAACCTTTTTCTGTTTAATGTTTACTTTTACCAAGCGCCAAATGCAATGGGGAGGTACGGCATGCAAACCTAGCGCAGCGAAGAGGGTAAGTCACGCAGCGATAGACAGCAAATAGATAGCAGACCTGGAGACTTTTGTTTTTATGATAATTATCATCTCTCCTTTCTCGCTCTTAAAGGGACAACCAAATCCACATTTTTTCTTTAATGTTTCAGATAGAGCAGCAATTTTAAGCAACTTTCTAATTTACTCCAATTATCAATTTTTCTTGCTATCTTTATTTTAAAAGCAGGAATGTAAAGCTTAAGAGCCGGCCCATTTTTGGTTCAGAACCTGGGTTATGCTTGCTTATTGGTTTGCTAAATGAAGCTACCAAAAAGCAAGCGCTATCCAGGGTTCTGAACCTAAAACGGACTGGCTAATAAGCTTTAAATTTCTGCTCTTTAAATAAAGATAGCAAGAGAATGAAGAAAAATTGTTAATAGGAGTAAATTAGAAAGTCGCTTACAACTGCATGCTCTATATGAATCATGAAAGAAAAAATTTGGGTTCAGTGTCCCTTTAACTCTACCTTCTTCCCCACTTTCGCTTATCCTCTGCAATCTCTCTCTCTATATCCGTTTACCCTCTTTTGGTCTAAGCACTAATGGGGTCCCTACAGCCATAGAGGAATAACATTTCCTTACACTTGGATATATAATATCCCTTTAAATAATAGTTTCACACATGGGCCAAAATGTGTGTTTGTCATAACTGCAATAGGAATGTACATTCTGCAAATACAGGGCTAGATAACAAGTGGCGCAGTATTTTATTTTTTCACGATCGCAAAAACTCTGCTAGAGCTAAGCTTTTTGCACTAGTCAAGTTGCGTTCGTATTACAAGTTAAAAAAAAAACGTAGCCATCTAGCACAAACACCCCACTTTCTCGCGCAAACACCATGACATAGAGGCCTACTTATCAAGCCGTCAACTTACTTGCATTCAACGGCACCAATATGCTCGCCTAAGATCGCCTAACATCGCTGCCGCGGACCTGAATACGCTCTCCAAAGTTACCAAAAAAGCTGTCAAAAAGCCGTGCACCAAGTACGGGGCGATGAGCAGCGGACTGTTGTATACTGACAGTCATCGACCTCGCTGCTCTTCGGCTTTTTCACAGATTTATTGGTATACTGTCACTAAACACCGCCACTATACTAAACTGTATAACCCCTAAACCGCCGCTCCCGGAGCCCACTGCCACTCTAATAAAGTTGTTAACCCCTATCCTGCCGCTCCTGGAGCCCACCGCCACCTACATTATGTTATTAACCCCTAATCTGCTGCCCCCTACATTAAACTTATTAAACCCTAACTTGCCGTCCCGATACCGCCGCCACCTACATTATGTTATTAACCCCTAATCTGTCGTCCCCAATGTCGCCGCCACTATATTAAATTTATTAACCCCTAAACCTAAGTCTAACCCTAACACCCCCTAACTTAAATATAATTTAAATAAATCTAAATAAATATGCCTATCATTACCTAAATTATTCCTATTTAAAACTAAATACTTACCTGTAAAATAAACCCTAAGCTAGCTACAATATAACTAATAGTTACATTGTAGCTATCTTAGGGTTTATTTTTATTTTACAGGCAAGTTTGTATTTATTTTAACTAGGTAGAATAGTTATTAAATAGTTAACTATTTAATAACTACCTAGCTAAAATAAATACAAAAGTACCTGTAAAATAAAACCTAACCTAAGTTACAATAACACCTAACACTACACTATAATTAAATAAATTAACTAAATTAAATACAATTAAATAAATTAAATTAGCTAAAGTACAAAAAAAAAAACCCACTAAATTACAGAAAATAAAAAACAAATTACAAGATATTTAAACTAATTACACCTAATCTAATAGCCCTATCAAAATAAACCCCCCCCCCCCAAAAATAAAAAAACCCTAGCCTAAACTAAACTACAAATAGCCCTTAAAGGGGCCTTTTGCAGGGCATTGCCCCAAAGTAATCAGCTCTTTTACCTGTAAAAAAAATACAAACAAACCCCAACAGTAAAACCCACCACCCATACCACCAACCCCCCAAATAAATTACTAACTAAAAAAACCTAAGCTCCCCATTGCCCTGAAACTGTATTTGGATGGGCATTGCTCTTAAAAGGGCAGTTAGCTCTTTTGCGGCCCAAAGCCCTAACATAAAAATAAAACCCACCCAATACACCCTTAAAAAAACCTAACACTAACCCCCTGAAGATCGACTTACAGGGAGACGTCTTCAACCAAGCCGGGCGAAGTGGTCCTCCAGACGGGCAGAAGTCTTCATCCAAGCCGGGCAGAAGTGGTCCTCCAGACGGGCAGAAGTCTTCATCCAGACGGCATCTTCCATCTTCAAGACATCCGATGCAGAACATCCTCTTCTTCCGACGACTATCCTTCGAATGAAGGTTCCTTTCAGTGACGCCATCCAAGATGGCGTCCCTTAGATTCCGATTGGCTGATAGAATTCTATCAGCCAATCGGAATTAAGGTAGAAAAAATCCTATTGGCTGATCCAATAAAGATAGAAGATGCTGTCTGGATGAAGACTTCTGCCCGTCTGGATGACCACTTCTGCCCGTCTTGGATGAAGACGTCTCCCGGTAAGTCGATCTTCAGGGGGTTAGTGTTCGGTTTTTTTAAGGGTGTATTGGGTGGGTTTTATTTTTAGGTTAGGGCTTTGGGCTGCAAAAGAGCTAACTGCCCTTTTAAGGGCAATGCCCATCCAAATGCCCTTTTCAGGGCAATGGGGAGCTTAGGTTTTTTCAGTTATTTATTTATTTGGGGGGTTGGTTGTGTGGGTGGTGGGTTTTACTGTTGGGGTTTTGTTTGTATTTTTTTTTACAGGTAAAAGAGCTGATTACTTTGGGGCAATGCCCCACAAAAGGCCCTTTTAAGGGCTATTGGTAGTTTAGTTTAGGTTAGGGGTTTTTATTTATTTTGGGGGGGATTTTTTTATTTTGATAGGGCTATTAGATTAGGTGTAATTAGTTTAAATATCTTGTAATTTGTTTTTTATTTTCTGTAATTTAGTGGGTTTTTTTGTACTTTAGCTAATTTAATTTAATTTATTTAATTGTATTTAATTTAGTTAATTTATTTAATTATAGTGTAGTGTTAGGTGTTATTGTAACTTAGGTTAGGTTTTATTTTACAGGTACTTTTGTATTTATTTTAGCTAGGTAGTTATTAAATAGTTAATAACTATTTAGTAACTATTCTACATAGTTAAAATAAATACAAACTTGCCTATAAAATTAAAATAAACCCTAAGATAGCTACAATGTAACTATTAGTTATATTGTAGCTAGCTTAGGGTTTATTTTACAGGTAAGTATTTAGTTTTAAATAGGAATAATTTAGGTAATGATAGGAATATTTATTTAGATTTATTTAAATTATATTTAAGTTAGGGGGTGTTAGGGTTAGGGTTAGACTTATGTTTAGGGGTTAATAAATTTAATATAGTGGCGGCAACATTGGGGATGGCAGATTAGGGGTTAATAAGTATAATGTAGGTGGCGGCGTGGCAGCAGATTAGGGGTGTTTAGACTCGGGGTACATATTAGGGTGTTAGGTGTAAACATAATTTTATTCTCCCATAGGAATCAATGGGATATCGGGCAGCAGCGAACATAAGCTTTCACTACTTTCAGACTCCCATTGATTCCTATGGCATCCGCCGCCTCCAGGGCGGCGGATTGAAAACCAGGTACGCTGGGCCGGAATAGTGCCGAGCGTACCTAGTAGAAATTTGATAACTTACAAAAGTAGTCAGATAGTGCCAAATTTGCATTCGGAACATCTGTAGTGACGTAAGCATCGATCTGTGTCAGACTGAGACCGGCGGATCGTATGTTACGTCACAAAATTCAACTTTTGCCGGTCTGTAGGGTTTGATAACTAAGGGGAATCAGGCTCTCCACAAATACGCTGCGAAATTCCAGCGTATTTGCGGTTGAGGGCCTGATAAATAGGGGCCATATTCTCATTAGCGCAAACCGGACATGTAATTAATATTTAATTTTCCAATGTCCTTTAACATGATCGCATACTGTAATATAAAAATATGTATATGTGTATATTGTATATGTCTGTAAATACATATATAAACATATAAATACATTAATACATATTTATACATTTATAGACATATATAAATACTTACAAATACATCATTAGACATGTATCTCAATGCTAAAGCCCTTTGCCTGCCTTTTATTTTTTAACACCCGAGATCTCATATCTTTGAGCCCTTATAACTTTTTAATGCCATTTGTTTGTAATAATTTTTATTAGAGGGTGTTATTTTGAGTGTAACTGTACTTTGTAATGTATTGTTTAAGTGTTTTGTGCAACGTTTTATTTTCATAAAAAAGTTAACCCCAGCTCAGAGATCGCAGTAAGGATTGAAGCGGCAATCTCGATTTTGTTCAACTTGTAATATCAACGCAATTAAAATGGGTTTGCACCTCACTTGCAATCTAGCTCACAATGTGCCAACCTTGCTATTTTACAATAGGCCACCAGACTTTAGACTCATATGTATATACACATATTAACACATAAATATATATGTACAGTATATAAGCATATACATATATATTTATAGCGTGCACATAGTCCCCATAGACTGCAAAGTAAAGGTTTGAGGGAACCGGGGGGACATATCCCCCCAGGAAATCATGTGGGGAGGGACAGATAATGCGTAAATCCACCCTCCACCCAGTTAAATGAGGCAGGGGGCACTGTTCCCTCTAAGCTGTGCTCTCCCTCCCTCTGCTGCCTCACCTAGCAGCCCCAGCCTGCAGCACCCGCTGCACACACACTGCCTCACCTAGCAGCCCCAGCCTGCAGCACCCGCTGCACACACACTGCCTCACCTAGCAGCCCCAGCCTGCAGCACCCGCTGCACACACACTGCCTCACCTAGCAGCCCCAGCCTGCAGCACCCGCTGCACACACACTGCACGCATATTGGAGGAAAGTGAAACCACAGAAGTTCATGGCAGTGCAGGGGGCTTATGGAGGCTTGTCCAACTCTACCAATAAGAGCAACCCTACATGTTATCTGCTGCAGCTCAGGGTGGTATCACAACAAGGGGACAGTGTCCCAAGGTTAACCCTCTGGCTGCCAGAGAGGGCTGCATGGCATTGCCAGGGGCAGATAAATTACTTACTAAGCCACTTATTGGGGGAAGTGTATGGGGAGAGCAGGGCTTTTTACACCTCAGATATAGCCCTATTATTTTGCTGAGGATAGAAATACTGCAGTATTGTAAATATCACTGAAGAGAACCTCAGACCAATATTTACAATAATCTTGTTTGAGGCAGAAAATAATTTAGCTGGCTAAGCTCAGGTTTTATTGGCCAACCCTATCCTAATCCCCATCCCTAGCAATATGGCACACTGGGCTCTGATAATTAGAGCAGTACATATTATACGTCTTAAGTACAGTGATGTGGCCCCTAGAGACTGTAATAGTGCTTATTTATATTTTGGAAAATTATATTACAATCCTATAATCCTATACATTTATCAGTCATCTTGCCTGCTATGTTTTTTATGCTTTTTTTCAGTTTCACAAATGGGTTAAACACATAGTAAAAGTCATGTCTGAACCAGCAATGCACTACTGGTTCAAATCTAAACACAACCGCCGAGCCAATCAGATCGGGGGGGGGGGGGGCACATATGTATATCAGTCAATTGCTTGCACATTAAGGCGAGGATAGGGAGTGCATTAACACCCAATAGGGTTTTAACTGTGAGTTTAACCTCCATCTATAAGTGGGATTTGAGCAATAGTGCAATAAAAATGCTCTAGTAGACACGAGCATTTTAGTTTTGCTCTTTCTGTCCATACCCCTGACAATATTCAGGGGAGAAAGTTTGACAGTAATTTACAGTGGGTATTGGAGAGTGCGCCCGCTACTCATACAGCCCAGGCATGAGGATTTATGCACTTATTACTTAGAGCAGGCGGTAGTCAGGAGAAATACTTTTTAAACACCTGCAAAGTTTAGTCTGAGACATGGGGATTGCATCTGGAAAGCCTCTAAGTCTGAGCTTCTGGAAATGGTAAGCTGCTTAAAAGCAATGTCAATCTGATAATTTTCCATTTGAGCTTAAATATGATTATTTTTTTCTTATGATGTTAAGCTCATTTTCAATTGTGTTTATGGTGTTCTGAATAAGGACACATTTACAAAAACATTTTTTAGTTTTTTTGTGTGCAGAGAATCTGCTTTTTCTTGCATGCTAATATCTTTTTGTATGTCTTTGTGTAAATGAAGGGGGGTGAGTGTGTGTGAGTGAGTGTGTGAGTGTGTGTGTGTGAGAGTGTGTATGTGTGTGTGAGAGTGAGTGAGTGAGTGAGTGAGTGTGTGTGAATGAGTGTGTGTGTGTGAGAGTGTTTGTGTGTGTGAGAGTGAGTGTGTGAGAGTGAGTGTGTGTGAGTGTGTGTGTGAGAGTGAGTGAGTGAGTGAGTGAGTGAGTGAGTGAGTGTGTGAGAGTGTGTGTGTGTGTGTGTGTGAGTGTGAGTGTGTGAGAGTGAGTGTGTGTGTGTGTGTGTGAGAGAGAGTGTGTGTGTGAGTGAGTGTGTGTGTGAGAGTGTGTGTGTGTGTGAGTGAGTGAGTGAGTGTGTGTGTGTGAGAGTGAGTGAGTGTGTGTGTGTGAGAGTGTGTGTGTGTGTGAGAGAGAGAGTGTGTGTGTGAGTGTGTGTGTGTGAGTGAGTGTGTGTGAGAGTGACTTCTATGGGGAATGCGAAAATGCGATGGAGTTTTCGCGCTCTCAGGTGTTATTTTTCTATTATTTTTTTACATTGATCTCTATGGGGGAATACATGCACAAGCACGCAAAATCACAAGTTAGTTTATGCGAGGTATTTGGATTATCGTGTCCGCAAAATAAGTTATTTTGCAACCCCGAATGTGCAAAAACCTTAACGTGCTCTTTGATTTCGCGATTGCAAAAAACAGATTTGTTCATGTTCAAGTGAGTGTGTGTGTGTGTGTGTGTGTTTATGTATATGGTGAGTGTGTGTGTGTATGTTTATGTATATGGTGAGTGTGTGTGTTTATGGTGTGTGTAGTGCAATGTGTGTGTGTAGTAGACTCAAAAAGTGCTGCCCCAAAAAAATCTGCTGCCCTAGGCAAGTGCCTTGTTTACCTAGACCAAAATATGCCCTTGGTTACACATGCTGCAGGGAGAGCAGAAGTAACGTATTGTGTTTCTGGACAGCTCTATTCATATTACTTTTTTTTACCAGCTGCAGAGTATAAAATATATGAGACTTGCTTTTTAAGGTTTATTTGTGTATATGAATTAGCTGATTTTGTGTTTTGAAACCACAACCCAATAAAATGGGTTGAGCTTGTAGGTATAATCAGATCTCAATACTTTATCGCATTGTGTACATATACCTGCTTCTTTATCTTATATCTGTAGGTATAATCAGATCTCATTACTTTATCACATTATGTACATATACATGTGTCTTTATCTTATATCTGTAGGTATAATCAGATCTCATTACTTTATCACATTGTGCACATATACATGCTTCTTTATCTTATATCTGTAGGTATAATCAGATCTCATTAAATTATCACATTGTGTACATATACATGCTTCTTTATCTTATATCTGTAGGTATAATCAGTTCTCACTACTTTATCACATTGTGTACATATACATGTGTATTTATCTTATATCTGTACGTATAATCAGATCTCATTACTTTATCACATTATGTACATATACATGTGTCTTTATCTTATATCTGTAGGTATAATCAGATCTCATTACTTTATCACATTGTGTACATATACATGTGTATTTATCTTATATCTGTAAGTATAATCAGATCTCATTACTTTATCACATTGTGTACATATACATGTGTCTATATCTTATATCTGTAGGTATAATCAGATCTCATTACTTTATCACATTGTGTACATATACATGTGTCTTTATCTTATATCTGTAGGTATAATCAGATCGCATTACATTATCACATTGTGTTCATATACCTGCTTCTTTATCTTATATCTGTAGGTATAATCAGATCTCATTACTTTATCACATTGTGTACATATACATGTGTCTTTATCTTATATCTGTAGGTATAATCAGATCTCATTACTTTATCACATTGTGTACATATACATGTGTCTTTATCTTATATCTGTAGGTATAATCAGATCTCATTACATTATCACATTGTGTACATATACATGCTTCTTTATCTTATATCTGTAGGTATAATCAGATCTCATTACTTTTTCACATTGTGTACATATACATGTGTCTTTATCTTATATATTTAGGTATAATCAGATCTCATTACTTTATCACATTGTGTACATATACATGTGTCTTTATCTTATATCTGTAGGTATAATCAGATCCCATTACTTTATCACATTGTGTACATATACCTGCTTCTTTATCTTATATCTGTAGGTATAATCAGATCTCATTACTTTATCACATTGTGTACATATACATGCGTCTTTATCTTATATCTGTAGGTATAATCAGATCTCATTATTTTATCACATTGTGTACGTATACATGTGTCTTTATTTTATATCTGTAGGTATACTCAGATCTCATTACATTTTCACATTGTGTACATATACATGTGTCTTTATCTTATATCTGTAGGTATAATCAGATCTCATTACATTATCACATTGTGTACATATACATGTGTCTTTATCTTATATCTGTAGGTATAATCAGATCTCATTACTGTATCACATTGTGTACATATAAATGTGTCTTTATCTTATATCTGTAGGTATAATCAGATCTCATTACTTTATCACATTGTGTACATATACATGTGTCTTTATCTTATATCTGTAGGTATAATCAGATCTCATTACTTTATCAGATTGTGTACATATACATGTGTCTTTATCTTATATCTAGGTATAATCAGATCTCTTTACTTTATCACATTGTGTACATATGCATGTGTCTTTATCTTATATCTGTAGGTATAATCACATCTAATTACTTTATCACATTGTGTACATATACATGTGTGTCTATCTTATATCTGTAGGTATAATCACATCTCATTACTTTATCACATTGTGTACATATACATGTGTCTTTATCTTATATCTGTAGGTATAATCAGATCTCATTACATTATTACATTGTGTAAATATACATGTGTCTTTATCTTATATCTTTAGGTATAATCAGATCTCATTATTTTATCACATTGTGTACATATACATGTGTCTTTATCTTATATCTTTAGGTATAATCAGATCTCATTACATTATCACATTGTGTACATATACATGTGTCTTTATCTTATATCTTTAGGTATAATCAGATCTCATTATTTTATCACATTGTGTACATATACATGTGTCTTTATCTTATATCTTTAGGTATAATCAGATCTTATTACTTTATCACATTGTGTACATATACATGTCTTTATCTTATATCTGTAGGTATAATCAGATCTCATTACTTTATCACATTGTGTACATATACATGCTTCTGTATCTTATATCTGTAGGTATAATCAGATCTCATTACTTTATCACATTGTGCACATATACATGCTGCTTTATCTTATATCTGTAGATATAATCAGATCGCATTACATTATCACATTGTGTAAATATACATGTGTCTTTATCTTATATCTGTAGGTATAATCAGATCTCATTACTGTATCACATTGTGTACATATACATGTGTATCTTATATCTGTAGATATAATCAGATCTCATTACTTTATCACATTGTGTACATATAGATGTGTCTTTATCTTATATCTGTAGGTATAATCAGATCTCATTACTTTATCACATTGTGTACATATACATGTGTCTTTATCTTATATCTGTAGGTATAATCAGATCTCTTTACTGTATCACATTGTGTACATATACATGTCTTTATCTTATATCTGTAGGTATAATCAGATCTCATTACTGTATCACATTGTGTACATATACATGTGTCTTTATCTTATATCTGTAGGTATAATCAGATCTCATTACTTTATCACATTGTGTACATATACCTGCTTCTTTATCTTATATCTGTAGATATAATCAGATCTCATTACTTTATCACATTGTGTACATATACATGTCTTTATCTTATATCTGTAGGTATAATCAGATCTCATTACTTTATCACATTGTGTACATATACATGCTTCTTTATCTTATATCTGTAGGTATAATCAGATCTCATTACTTTATCACATTGTGCACATATACATGCTGCTTTATCTTATATCTGTAGATATAATCAGATTGCATTACATTATCACATTGTGTACATATACATGTGTCTTTATCTTATATCTGTAGGTATAATCAGATCTCATTACTGTATCACATTGTGTACATATACATGTGTCTTTATCTTATATCTGTAGATATAATCAGATCTCATTACTTTATCACATTGTGTACATATAGATGTGTCTTTATCTTATATCTGTAGGTATAATCAGATCTCATTACTGTATCACATTGTGTACATATACATGTGTCTTTATCTTATATCTGTAGGTATAATCAGATCTCATTACTGTATCACATTGTGTACATATACATGTCTTTATCTTATATCTGTAGGTATAATCATATCTCATTACTTTATCACATTGTGTACATATACATGTGTCTTTATCTTATACCTGTAGGTATAATCAGATCTCATTACTTTATCACATTGTGTACATATGCATGTGTCTTTATCTTATATCTGTAGGTATAATCAGATCTCATTACTTTATCACACTGTGTACATATACATGTGTCTTTATCTTATATCTGTAGATATAATCAGATCTCATTACTTTATCACATTGTGTACATATACATGTGTCTTTATCTTATATCTGTAGGTATAATCAGATCTCATTACATTATCACATTGTGTACATATACATGTGTCTTTATCTTATATCTGTAGGTATAATCAGATCTCATTACTTTATCACACTGTGTACATATACATGTGTCTTTATCTTATATCTGTAGGTATAATCAGATCTCATTACTGTATCACATTGTGTACATATACATGTGTCTTTATCTTATATCTGTAGGTATAATCAGATCTCATTACTGTATCACATTGTGTACATATACATGTCTTTATCTTATATCTGTAGGTATAATCATATCTCATTACTTTATCACATTGTGTACATATACATGTGTCTTTATCTTATATCTGTAGGTATAATCAGATCTCATTACTTTATCACACTGTGTACATATACATGTGTCTTTATCTTATATCTGTAGGTATAATCAGATCTCATTACTTTATCACATTGTGTACATATACATGTGTCTTTATCTTATATCTGTAGGTATAATCAGATCTCATTACTGTATCACATTGTGTACATATACATGTGTCTTTATCTTATATCTGTAGGTATAATAAGATCTCATTACTTTATCACATTGTGTACATATACATGTGTCTTTATCTTATATCTGTAGGTATAATCAGATCTCATTACATTATCACATTGTGTACATATACATGTGTCTTTATCTTATATCTGTAGGTATAATCAGATCTCATTACATTATCACATTGTGTACATATACCTGCTTTTTTATCTTATATCTGTAGGTATAATCAGATCTCATTACTTTATCACATTGTGTACATATACATGTGTCTTTATCTTATATCTGTAGGTATAAACAGATCTCATTACTTTATCACATTGTGTACATATACATGCTTCTTTATCTTGTATATGTCCATAAACCAATTACCAATGCTTGGAGAGAACAATGGAAAATTAACATTTTATTTCCCTTATCTCTTTTATAGCCCACTGGGAGTGTAATTTCTTCTACTGGCTGTGTTAATACAGCTTGGCCTTGTGGCCAAAAACTTTCAGGATGGGTGGGGGATACCACAGGCTAAATATACTAATTCAAATGCCAATATAAGGGTAATGGAAATACTTGTAAACAATTTAATACTCTCCAGCAGGTAAAGTGGATCATTGGGAACAAATTAAAGGGGAGAAAAAAGTTGAGTAAACTGTCCCTTTAATCCTAAGGGTGGCCCTGCTCAGGAACATGCAAATGTCTTAACCACTATATAACATTCTTGCAAACATTGTTACGAACACTGTTCTCATATACAGCTCAAGACACCTGCACGCTCCTGAGCCTATCTCAGTATGCTCTCACGAAAAGGAGCTGCAGCAAGTGTTCTACATAATAGGAGCCGGCCAGGATAATTCCTGGCAACTGGTGCTGAAATAATGATATAGTGGATGGTTGTAGTATAGAATATTCCTGATGAGCACTTCTACAATATATATTTGGTCAGTATGTTACAGGTCAAGTCCTACAAAAAAAGTGAGGGAACTCACCAAGACTTCTACCCCCCTCGCAATTAACATTGTTTTATACACACACACTGTATTTATATGTATATAATCTATACACTTTGGTTAATTAAAGCAAATTAAAATTGATGAAGGGTTGAATGGCTGCCTTTGGGCCTGAAACTCCTCCTCTGTCACAGAGTCTCACCCACTTAAGGTGCAATAGTTCTATTTCTGCTGATAGGAGCTAAATAACCCCAGAGCAAGCCACACAGAAATGTAAGCACCGTCTGTTACACACAACAGGACCACTGACAGGCTTGCATTAAGTGTATCGTAGGAAGTGTTACTGCCCATTACTAGAGAATCTCACTATCCCTCTTACCAGACTGTTCTCCAGCTCCTCCCACCAGCAACAGCAGTGTTTACTGACGTGTTTCTGTTCACTTTCCATGGAGAACTTAGTTCCTCCTGCAAAAATAGTGCAGGAACTCCGTTCCCATGCGTTCCTGCTGAACTTGACTCCTGATGTATAGATTTTTCATGGAAATATAAAGTTTGGCTTTACCTCTGAGTCCTGAAGCTTTCAAAACAAACAGATTACAAGGAGCCACATGGCATCTGAATTACTAAATATAGTTACCTTTAATTAGCATCCAATATTGACATCTTGGCTGAAGACAAAAGGAATTTGCAGTCGTGCAGAATACGATGAAAACAAGTCATTTCTAGGAAAGAAGTTATTCTTGGAAAATACACCCATAAATCAACTTGAAAGGGATGCAAATGGCACACATTTCAAAAGATTTAACTTCTGTTTGCAGTGATGTGTTGGTGCTCAAATGAAAAAGAAACCTGACAGGTGTAAAACTCCTGCACTTAGACCGGTGGTCTTCAATTGCAGCCCACAGGGCACACTAACAGGCCAGATTTGAATGATATCTGAACTAGAGCACAAGTGATGAGTGAGAGCAGGTTAGTAATCATAGTTACTGATCAGCTGATTATTTAACCTGTGCTTTAGTTCAGATATCACGAAAATCTGACCTGAAACTGTGCCCTGAGGAATGAGTTGAAAACCACTGATCTAGACTGTTGTGTTTAGGGTGACCATATCGCCCCTTTAAAAAGGGACACATGAAAAATACATATGTCAGGGCTGTTTAAAGAAATGTTTTGTATAAGAACCCTGACATATGTATTTTTCATGTGTTCCTTTTTTAAGCGGCAATATGGTCACCCTAGTTGTTATGACATCTCTGAGATGAGATCAAGTGAAGAGATCACACTAATTCAAAATAAAACACACACAGAAGAACGTAAAGAGACGCATAAGTCAGAATTAAATGTCATGATTTAAACAAACTGTACAATTTTTAAAGGTTCAATTTAGTTCTGTTGCTCTTTGTTAAGCCTTAGTTCCCTTCTGTTAGAGCATACCAAGGCTTAGATTTAGAGTTTGGCGGTAGCTGTGAAAACCAGCGTTAGAGGCTCCTAACGCTGGTTTTAGGCTACCGCCGGTATTTGGAGTCATTCAGGAAAGGGTCTAACGCTCACTTTGCAGCCACGACTTTTCCATACCGCAGATCCCCTTACGTCAATTGCGTATCCTATCTTTTCAATTGGATCTTTCTAACTCCGGTATTTAGAGTCGTGTCTGAAGTGAGCTTTAGAAATCTAACGACAAAACTCCAGCCGCAGAAAAAAGTCAGTAGTTAAGAGCTTTCTGGGCTAACGCCGGTTTATAAAGCTCTTAACTACTGTGCTCTAAAGTACACTAACACCCATAAACTACCTATGTACCCCTAAACCGAGGTCCCCCCACATCGCCGCCACTCGATTAAATTTTTTTAACCCCTAATCTGCCGACCGCCACCTACGTTATACTTATGTACCCCTAATCTGCTGCCCCTAACACCGCCGACCCCTATATTATATTTATTAACCCCTAATCTGCCCCCCACAACGTCGCCTCCACCTGCCTACACTTATTAACCCCTAATCTGCCGAGCGGACTGCACCGCTATTATAATAAAGTTATTAACCCCTAATCCGTCTCACTCCCGCCTCAATAACCCTATAATAAATAGTATTAACCCCTAATCTGCCCTCCCTAACATCGCCGACACCTAACTTCAAACATTAACCCCTAATCTGCCGACTGGAGCTCACCGCTATTCTAATAAATGTATTAACCCCTAAAGCTAAGTCTAACCCTAACACTAACACCCCCCTAAGTTAAATATAATTTTTATCTAACGAAATAAATTAAGTCTTATTAAATAAATTATTCCTATTTAAATCTAAATACTTATCTGTAAAATAAATCCTAATATAGCTACAATATAAATTTTAATTATATCTTAGCTATTTTAGGATTAATATTTATTTTACAGGCAACTTTGTAATTATTTTAACCAGGTACAATAGCTATTAAATAGTTAATAACTATTTAATAGCTACCTAGTTAAAATAATTACAAAATTACCTGTAAAATAAATCCTAACCTAAGTTACAATTAAACCTAACACTACACTATCAATAAATTAATTAAATAAAATACCTACAATTATCTACAATTAAACCTAACACTACACTATCAATAAATAAATAAAATACAATTCCTACAAATAAATACAATTAAATAAACTAACTAAAGTACAAAAAATAAAAAAGAACTAAGTTACAAAAAATAAAAAAATATTTACAAACATTAGAAAAATATTACAACAATTTTAAACTAATTACACCTACTCTAAGCCCCCTAATAAAATAACAAAGACCCCCAAAATAAAAAAATGCCCTACCCTATTCTAAATTACAAAAGTTCAAAGCTCTTTTACCTTACCAGCCCTGAACAGGGCCCTTTGCGGGGCATGCCCCAAAGAATTCAGATCTTTTGCCTGTAAAAAAAACACATACAATACCCCCCCAACATTACAACCCACCACCCACATACCCCTAATCTAACCCAAACCCCCCTTAAATAAACCTAACACTAAGCCCCTGAAGATCTTCCTACCTTATCTTCACCATGCCAGGTTCACCGATCGATCCAGAAGAGCTCCTCCGATGTCTTGATCCAAGCCGAAGCGGGGGGCTGAAGAGGTCCATGATCCGGCTGAAGTCTTTATCCAAGCGGGAGCTGAAGAGGTCCATGATCCGGCTGAAGTCTTCTATCAACGGCATCTTCAATCTTCTTTCTTCAGGATCCGTGTTCATCCCGCCGACGCGGAACATCCATCTTCACCGACGACTTCCCGACAAATGACGGTTCCTTTAAGGGACGCCATCCAAGATGGCGTTCCTTCGAATTCCGATTAGCTGATAGGATTCTATCAGCCAATCGGAATTAAGGTAGGAATATTCTGATTGGCTGATGGAATCAACCAATCAGAATCAAGTTCAATCCGATTGGGTGATCCGATCAGCCAATCAGAGTGAGCTCGCATTCTATTGGCTGATCGGAACAGCCAATAGAATGCGAGCTCAATCTGATTGGCTGATCGGATCGGCCAATCGGATTGAACTTGATTCTGATTGGCTGATTCCATCAGCCAATCAGAATATTCCTACCTTAATTCCGATTGGCTGATAGAATCCTATCAGCCAATCGGAATTCGAGGGACGCCATCTTGGATGACGTCCCTTAAAGGAACCGTCATTCGTCGGGAAGTCGTCGGTGAAGATGGATGTTCCGCGTTGGCGGGATGAACACGGATCCTGAAGAAAGAAGATTGAAGATGCCGTTGATAGAAGACTTCAGCCGGATCATGGACCTCTTCAGCTCCCGCTTGGATGAAGACTTCAGCCGGATCATGGACCTCTTCAGCCCCCCGCTTGGGCTTGGATCAAGACATCGGAGGAGCTCTACTGGATCGATCGGTGAACCTGGTATGGTGAAGATAAGGTAGGAAGATCTTCAGGGGCTTAGTGTTAGGTTTATTTAAGGGGGGTTTGGATTAGATTAGGGGTATGTGGGTGGTGGGTTGTAATGTTGGGGGAGGTATTGTATGTGTTTTTTTTTACAGGCAAAAGAGCTGAATTCTTTGGGGCATGCCCCGCAAAGGGCCCTGTTCAGGGCTGGTAAGGTAAAAGAGCTTTGAACTTTTGTAATTAAGAATAGGGTAGGGCATTTTTTTATTTTGGGGGGCTTTGTTATTTTATTAGGGGGCTTAGAGTAGGTGTAATTATTTTAAAATTGTTGTAATTTTTTTCTAATGTTTGTAAATATTTTTTTATTTTTTGTAACTTAGTTCTTTTTTATTTTTTGTACTTTAGTTAGTTTATTTAATTGTATTTATTTGTAGGAATTGTATTTAATTCATTTATTGATAGTGTAGTGTTAGGTTTAATTGTAGGTAATTGTAGGTATTTTATTTAATTTATTTATTGATAGTGTAGTGTTAGGTTTAATTGTAACTTAGGTTAGGATTTATTTTACAGGTAATTTTGTAATTATTTTAACTATTTTAGCTATTAAATAGTTCTTAACTATTTAATAGCTATTGTACCTGGCTAAAATAAATACAAAGTTACCTGTAAAATAAATATTAATCCTAAAATAGCTATAATATAATTATAATTTATATTGTAGCTATATTAGGGTTTATTTTACAGGTAAGTATTTAGATTTAAATAGGAATAATTTATTTAATAATAGTTAATTTATTTCATTAGATTTAAATTATATTTAACTTAGGGGGGTGTTAGTGTTAGGGTTAGACTTAGCTTTAGGGGTTAATACATTTATTAGAATAGCGGTGAGCTCCAGTCGGCAGATTAGGGGTTAATGTTTGAAGTTAGGTGTTGGCGATGTTAGGGAGGGCAGATTAGGGGTTAATACTATTTATTATAGGGTTATTGAGGCGGGAGTGAGGCAGATTAGGGGTTAATACATTTATTATAGTAGCGCTCAGGTCCGGTCGGTAGATTAGGGGTTAATAAGTGTAGTTAGGTGGAGGCAACATTGGGGGCGGCAGATTAGGGGTTAATAAATATAATATAGGGGTCGGCGATGTTAGGGCAGCAGATTAGGGGTACATAGGGATAATGTAGGTGGCGGGGGTGTATGGAGCGGCAGATTAGGGGTTAAAAATAATATTTCAGGGGTCAGCGATAGCGGGGGCGGCAGATTAGGGGTTAATAAGTGTAAGGTTAGGGGTGTTTAGACTCGGGGTACATGTTAGAGTGTTAGGTGCAGACGTAGGAAGTGTTTCCCCATAGCGAACAATGGGGCTGCGTTAGGAGCTGAACGCGGCTTTTTTGCAGGTGTTAGGTTTTTTTTCAGCTCAAACAGCCCCATTGTTTTCTATGGGGGAATCGTGCACAAGCACGTTTTTTAAGCTGGCCGCATCCGTAAGCAACTCTGGTATCGAGAGTTGCAGTGGCGGTAAATATGCCTGTACGCTCCCTTTTTGGAGCCTAACGCAGCCATTCTGTGAACTCTCAATACCAGAGGTATTTAAAAGGTGCGGCCAGAAAAAAGCCAGCGTTAGCTACGCGGGTCGTTACCGACAAAACTCTAAATCTAGGCGTTAGATAGGCTCAAGAGCATGCAGCTGTTTTTAGCACGATATGTATAACATTGTTACAAATATTGTTGCCAATATAGGGCCAGCAAACGTTTTTGCGAAGAAGCGATATCAGGCTCTCAAGAAACATTTTCGCGCAAGTTAAATTATGCTCACATTATGAGTTGAAAGTAAACGCGATCGCTTGAGAGCAATCGAGATTTACGCTAGAAGGATTAGCACGACTTCAGAGCTCTGGTTAATTGTTTCACGAAAATAAAAAGCACAAAACACATCAAAAATACATTATAAAGTACAGTTACACATTAATATTAACACCATTTAATAAAAAAATATTAAATACAAGTATTGCACAAAAAGTTATAAAGGCTCAAAGATATGAGGTCTTAGGTGTTAGAAAAAAAGGCAGGCAGAGAGCTTTAACATAGAAACATAGAAATACATACAGATACATGGTCTAAAGAGATATATATATATTTGTATTTAAAGGGACAGTCAAAACCCAAAAAAAATTACATGAGTCAAATAGGGCATGTCATTTTAAACAACTTTCCAATTTATGTTTATCACCAATTTTGCTTTGCTCTCTTAGGCCTAGATTTAGAGTTCGGCGGTAAAAGGGCTGTTAACGCTCCGCGGGCTTTTTTCTGGCCGCACCATAAATTTAACTCTGGTATCGAGAGTTAAAACAAATGCTGCGTTAGGCTCCAAAAAAGGAGCGTAGAGCATTTTTACCGCAAATGCAACTCTCGATACCAGAGTTGCTTACGGACGCGGCCAGCCTCAAAAACGTGCTCGTGCACGATTCTCCCATAGGAAACAATGGGACTGTTTGAGCTGAAAAAAAACCTAACACCTGCAAAAAAGCAGCGTTCAGCTCCTAACGCAGCCCCATTGTTTCCTATGGGGGAAACACTTCCTACGTCTGCACCTAACACTCTAACATGTACCCCGAGTCTAAACACCCCTAACCTTACACTTATTAACCCCTAATCTGCCGCCCCCGCTATCGCTGACCCCTGCATTACAGTTTTAACCCCTAATCTTCCGCTCCGTAAACCGCCGCAACCTACGTTATCCCTATGTACCCCTAATCTGCTGCCCTAACATCGCCGACCCCTATGTTATATTTATTAACCCCTAATCTGCCCCCCACAACGTCGCCGACACCTGCCTACACTTATTAACCCCTAATCTGCCGAGCGGACCTGAGCGCTACTATAATAAAGTTATTAACCCCTAATCCGTCTCACTAACCCTATCATAAATAGTATTAACCCCTAATCTGCCCTCCCTAACATCGCCGACACCTACCTTCAATTATTAACCCCTAAACTTCCGATCGGAGCTCACCGCTATTCTAATAAATGTATTAACCCCTAAAGCTAAGTCTAACCCTAACACTAACACCCCCCTAACTTAAATATAATTTACATATAACGAAATAAATTAACTCTTATTAAATAAATTAATCCTATTTAAAGCTAAATACTTACCTGTAAAATAAACCCTAATATAGCTACAATATAAATTATAATTATATTTTAGCTATTTTAGGATTAATATTTATTTTACAGGCAACTTGGTATTTATTTTAACCAGGTACAATAGCTATTAAATAGTTAATACCTATTTAATAGTTACCTAGTTAAAATAAATACAAAATTACCTGTAAAATAAATCCTAACCTAAGATATAATTAAACCTAACACTACCCTATCAATAAAATAATTAAATAAACTACCTACAATTACCTACAATTAACCTAACACTACACTATCAATAAATAAATTAAATACAATTGCTACAAATAAATACAATTAAATAAACTAGCTAAAGTACAAAAAATAAAAAAGAACTAAGTTACAGAAAATAAAAAAATATTTACAAACATAAGAAAAATATTACAACAATTTTAAACTAATTACACCTACTCTAAGCCCCCTAATAAAATAACAAAGCCCCCCAAAATAAATAATTCCCTACCCTATTCTAAATTTAAAAAGTTACAAGCTCTTTTACCTTACCAGCCCTGAACAGGGCCCTTTGTGGGGCATGCCCCAAGAAGTTCAGCTCTTTTGCCTGTAAAAGAAAACATACAATACCCCCCCCCCCCCAACATTACAACCCACCACCCACATACCCCTAATCTAACCCAAACCACCCTTAAATAAACCTAACACTAAGCCCCTGAAGATCTTCCTACCTTGTCTTCACCATACCAGGTTCACCGATCCGTCCTGGCTCCGATATCTTCATCCAACCCAAGCGGGGGCTAGACATCCACTGAAGAAGTCCAGAAGAGGGTCCAAAGTCTTCCTCCTATCCGGCAAGAAGAGGACATCCGGACCGGCAAACATCTTCTCCAAGCGGCATCTTCGATCTTCTTCCATCCGGTGCGGAGCGGGTCCATCTTGAAGCAGGCGACGCGGATCCATCCTCTTCTTCCGATGTCTCCCGACGAATGACGGTTCCTTTAAGGGACGTCATCCAAGATGGCGTCCCTCGAATTCCGATTGGCTGATAGGATTCTATCAGCCAATCGGAATTAAGGTAGGAATTTTCTGATTGGCTGATGGAATCAGCCAATCAGAATCAAGTTCAATCCGATTGGCTGATCCAATCAGCCAATCAGATTGAGCTCGCATTCTATTGGCTGTTCCGATCAGCCAATAGAATGCGAGCTCAATCTGATTGGCTGATTGGATCGGCCAATCGGATTGAACTAGATTCTGATTGGCTGATTCCATCAGCCAATCAGAAAATTCCTACCTTAATTCCGATTGGCTGATAGAATCCTATCAGCCAATCGGAATTCGAGGGACGCCATCTTGGATGACGTCCCTTAAAGGAACCGTCATTAGTCGGGAGACATCGGAAGAAGAGGATGGATCCGCGTCGCCTGCTTCAAGATGGACCCGCTCCGCACCGGATGGAAGAAGATAGAAGATGCGGCTTGGAGAAGATGTTTGCCGGTCCGGATGTCCTCTTCTTGCCGGATAGGATGAAGACTTTGGAGCCTCTTCTGGACCTCTTCAGCACCGGATTATGGATCGCCAACCCCCGCTTGGGTTGGATGAAGATCTTGGAGCCAGGACGGATCGGTGATACCTGGATGGTGAAGACAAGGTAGGAAGATCTTCAGGGGATTAGTGTTAGGTTTATTTAAGGGGGGTTTGGGTTAGATTAGGGGTATGTGGGTGGTGGGTTGTAATGTTGGGGGGGGGTATTGTATGTTTTTTTTAACAGGCAAAAGAGCTGAACTTCTTGGGGCATGCCCCGCAAAGGGCCCTGTTCAGGGCTGGTAAGGTAAAAGAGCTTGTAACTTTTTTAATTTAGAATAGGGTAGGGAATTTTTTATTTTGGGGGGCTTTGTTATTTTATTAGGGGGCTTAGAGTAGGTGTAATTAGTTTAAAATTGTTGTAATATTTTTCTTATGTTTGTAAATATTTTTTTATTTTCTGTAACTTAGTTCTTTTTTATTTTTTGTACTTTAGCTAGTTTATTTAATTGTATTTATTTGTAGCAATTGTGTTTATTTAATTTATTGATAGTGTAGTGTTAGGTTAATTGTAGGTAATTGTAGGTAGTTTATTTAATTATTTTATTGATAGGGTAGTGTTAGGTTTAATTATATCTTAGGTTAGGATTTATTTTACAGGTAAATTTGTTATTATTTTAACTAGGTAACTATTAAATAGTTCTTAACTATTTAATAGCTATTGTACCTAGTTAAAATAAATACCAAGTTGCCTGTAAAATAAATATTAATCCTAAAATAGCTACAATATAATTATAATTTATATTGTAGCTATATTAGGATTTATTTTACAGGTAAGTATTTAGCTTTAAATAGGATTAATTTATTTAATAAGAGTTAATTTATTTCGTTAGATTAAAATTATATTTAAGTTAGGGGGGTGTTAGTGTTAGGGTTAGACTTAGCTTTAGGGGTTAATACATTTATTAGAATAGCGGTGAGCTCCGATCGGAAGATTAGGGGTTAATAAGTGTAGGCAGGTGTCGGCGACGTTGAGGGGGGCAGATTAGGGGATAATAAATATAATATAGGGGTCGGCGGTGTTAGGGGTAGCAGATTAGGGGTACATAGGGATAACGTAGGTGGCGGCGCTTTGCGGTCGGAAGATTAGGGGTTAATTATTTTAAGTAGCTGGCGGCGATGTTGTGGGGGGCAGATTAGGGGTTAATAAATGTAATATAGGGGTCGGCGGGGTTAGGGGCAGCAGATTAGGGGTACATAAGTATAACGTAGGTGGCGGTCGGAAGATTAGGGGTTAAAAATTTTTATCGAGTGTCGGCGATGTGGGGGGGCCTCGGTTTAGGGGTACATAGGTAGTTTATGGGTGTTAGTGTACTTTAGGGTACAGTAGTTAAGAGCTTTATAAACCGGCGTTAGCCAGAAAGCTCTTAACTCCTGCTATTTTCAGGCGGCTGGAATCTTGTCGTTAGAGCTCTAACGCTCACTGCAGAAACGACTCTAAATACCGGCGTTAGGAAGATCCCATTGAAAAGATAGGCTACGCAAATGGCGTAGGGGGATCTGCGGTATGGAAAAGTCGCGGCTGAAAAGTGAGCGTTAGACCCTTTAATCACTGACTCCAAATACCAGCGGGCGCCCAAAACCAGCGTTAGGAGCCTCTAACGCTGGTTTTGACGGCTACCGCCGAACTCTAAATCTAGGCCTTAGTATTCTTAGTTGAAAGCTAAACCTAGGTAGGCTCATATGCTAATTTGTTAGACCTTGAAGGCCGCCTCTTATGTGAATGAATTTTGACAGTTTTTTCCCCACTAGAGGGCATTAGTTCATGTGTATCATATCAATAACATTGAGCTCACGCACATGAAGTTACCTAGGAGTCAGCACTGATTGGCTAAAATGCAAGTCTGTCAAAAGAACTGAAATAAGGGGGCAGTTTGCAGAGGCTTAGATACAAGGTAATTTTAGAGGTAAAACGTGTATTATTATAAAGGGGTTATCTATCTGGTGTTGACTGTCCCTTTAAGTATTTTTCCGGGGTAACATTTTGCAGGCTGTAGTGGGATCCTAGAGGGAAAATGCAAGTCTCTAGACATTTTCTGAATGAAATGTGGTAGGATTAGGGGTCTGGTTAAACAAAATATCAAATAAAATATTTAACCAAAATTCCAAAAAAGTGTATGGTTTCCCTGTGCCTGCTTTTTTGTACAGCACAAACGCATTATACACTGCGACCTGCATTACATAAAGGTTTTTTTTGTACCAGGTGTTGGTCTTGCGCTGAACCAGATATGGCTGTATGCACTGGTCACCTAAATCTACCCCCCCCCCATATTATTGCTGTACTCCACAATGCACATTGGCTTTATGATCTGTACATATTTTCTTTTCACAGACACTGGTACTGTAGTTTCTTTGTGAATTGTAGACAGCAAGTACACTTCTTATTTGTCAGTGTTCCAAAGGGCACTGGGCATTATCGTTAAAATGAAGAAACCGCAGCAGCTGTTCATATCTATCCTTCTTCATAATCCCTGGGAAAAGGAGTAGCCAGGATGGGGTTCTGGTTCCAAAAGGAAGGTATGCTGGGTTTATTCACTATGCCCATTAACATTATCAGAGCCCAAAACTTTTAAATTTCAGATAGCTCAGTGGGGTGGTAGGTATTTTTTCTGACATATTGCAATTGGGGATTTTCTGGCAGATACTGGCTGGCATATACATTTTTTGCTAATCAAACAAAATGAGATTCCCAAGGTGTAAAAATCCCATTATAATCTCATAAGTGGGGATACAGATAACAGTATAACATGTCGGGGATGTTCCCCTTAATCATGTGATAACAGGAATGAAGTCTCTGCTGTACTGTCAATGGTTCACCACTTGGTGGCACTACATTGATGATATCTTTGGGATCTGGGTGGGCAACGTTGGAACCCTGGAACGTTTTGTTGATGAATTGAATATAGCTACCAGTTTGATTAAATTCAAACTAACTTATAGCAAAGAGAGTCTGTGTGTCCTCCAATTTGACAGTGCACATAACCCTTCAACAATAGTATCCCTGATGTGGAGGAGTTTAGACATTTTGCTATGCCAGCTTTTAAGAAAAGTCACAGCCTAAAGGACACTTTGATTAAGGCAGATATAGGTCCTAAAAAAACCTTGAAACAGTCATTCATTACTAAGAAAAGTGTAGGATGCTTTCCCTGATTGGGATGCATTAATTGTGGCTCCATTATCTGGAGTCCCTATTTTACACACCCTCAAACTGGCTACAAGTTTTACTATAATACACATTTTACTTATGATACATCTTATGTTATTTACCTTATTAAGTGTCCCTGTGGGCGTGGGTGTGGCTACATGGGGGAGACCACAAGGTGCATTAGAGACCATATAAGTAAACACAAAAGCAATATTCGCTGTAAGGTAATCACGGCCCGTGGCTGCCAATTTTTTAAAGACAGGTCACCAAATAAATCAGCTACGCTTTCAGGTGATAGAAAATGAGGGGGGCAATAGGGAACTCCTTCTTAAAAAGCATGAGGTATACTGGATTTTTCATTTGGAATCTATGAAACCCAAAGGCATAAATAGGGAAATTAATTGGTCAGTTTTCTATTAAATAGACTAATAGTACATTGGGTCTTGTATATAAAGGTTATTGATAGTAACTGTTTATTTTATGATGCTTTGCAACGTTGTTTTTAAATTGTATATGAGTGTGATTCTTGTATATGAGTGTGATTCTTGTATATGAGTGTGATTCTTGTATATGAGTGTGATTCTTGTATATGAGTGTGATTCTTGTATGTGAGTGTGATTCTTGTATATGAGTGTGATTCTTGTATATGAGTGTGATTCTTGTATATGAGTGTGATTCTTGTATATCAGTGTGATTCTTGTATGTGAGTGTGATTCTTGTATGTGAGTGTGATTCTTGTATGTGAGTGTGATTCTTGTATATGAGTGTGATTCTTGTATATGAGTGTGATTCTTGTATGTGAGTGTGATTCTTGTATGTGAGTGTGATTCTTGTATGTGAGTGTGATTCTTGTATATGAGTGTGATTCTTGTATATGAGTGTGATTCTTGTATGTGAGTGTGATTCTTGTATGTGAGTGTGATTCTTGTATGTGAGTGTGATTCTTGTATATGAGTGTGATTCTTGTATATGAGTGTGATTCTTGTATATGAGTGTGATTCTTTATGCATAATATATGTCGCAGTACTCTGCTGCCCTCTAGCGAAATTAGAAAAAGAAAAGTTTGTTTAGTTAATAACTAATTGTTTCATTCCTGGGGTTATATATTTGAGCAGAGACTTCAAACCTGTTATCTGTATCCCCACTTATGAGATAATAAAGGGATTTTTACACCTTGGGAATCTCATTTTGTTTGATGTTCATATTGGATTTGAGCATGGCAGTTGCTCTTGGGGATTCCCTGCATACAGGCAGAGGTGCTGGTCTGACTCATTGTTTGCTGACATGTGTATTTTTTTTGAGCAACTATTTTCTCAAGCATGTTATCCCCAAAGCTCTCAAATTTTTTTGGAAAAAAACAGGGAAGGATCTCGGACAAAGGGCTGTAATCAGCAACAGCAGGAAACGGGTAACTTAAAAATTGAAGGGAAGGATAAGGATTTATCTGCAACTAAAAAAAAAATACCCCAAAACTACTGATCAATAATATTTAACTGATCAGGCTGATCACAGTAATAACACTGTGATCAGCAGTGAAAAAGTTATAAATATATTTTTTTTCCTCCCAAAAGGCAGCACAAGCACTGTGAGACACACTGTAGCACTGATCTGTCTTCAGATCACAGTGAGGGAAGTGAGGAAGCAGATACAGAGCTAACAGCCAATGACTCCACTCTATTATTCGTCTTTTAACGCTGAAAATATGGTCATTTCAGCGTTAAAACAGCACCGCAGCCATTACAAGTCGTGTCGGTACAGGTGTACCAAGCCTTTTAGCCTGTACCGCTACGTCAATACCGCACTCTTAAAAATGACGTTTTTCATGGGATTCCCATAGCGCTGATATTGCGAGTTTTGCGGTGATGCTAAAAAACGAGCATTACAGCCTAAAACGACAAGATCCGTACCGCCATCTAAAGTCAGTAGTTATGAGTTTTGCGCTACAAAGCTGTAACATAAAACTCATAACTAAAGTGTTAAAAAGTACACTAGCACCCATAAACTACCTATTAACCCCTAAACCGAGGCCCTCCCGACTCACAATCACTATTTTAAAGTTTTTAACCCCTAATCTGCCACTGTCGACATCGCCGCCACTTAAAAAAAATTAACCCCTATTCCGCCGCTCCCCGACATTGTCACCACTATAATAAACATATTAACCCCTAAACCACCATCCTCCTGCATCACAAACACTATTTCAATATTATTAACCCCTAATCTGCTGTCCGCCCAAATCGCCCCCACTATACTAAAGTTATTAAGCACTACACTGCCACCACTATAATAAACCTATTAACCCCTAAACCGAAAAGCCCCCCCACAACGAAATATACTAAATTAAACTATTAACCCCTAAACCTAATGACCCCCTAACTTTATATTAAAATTACAATTTCCCTAGCATAAATTAAATTAAAACTTACCTGTCAAATTAAAAAAACTAAGTTTAAACTAACAATTAAACTAATATAATTATTAAACTAAAATTAAACTAACTACCAATTAAATAAACTAAACTACACATTAAAACAATCCTAACACTTTTCTAAAAACTACACTGTAAAACTATCTAATTACAAAAAAAAATACTAACTTACAAAAACAAACAAACACTAACACAGTTTTTGATGTCCCGTTTGAACGATCTTCATCCCAGAGTTGAAGTCCTAAATTAGGCGGCGATAAGTCTTCTTCTAGGCGGCCTCTTCAATCTTCATCCTGGCGACGACGTCCTGATCCATGCGGCGAGAATTCTTCATCATGGCGGCCTCTTCAATCTTCATCCAGGCAGCATGTTCTATCTTGATCCCGGAGGCGCGTAGTGGGTCCATCCTGAAGACACCTGGCGCGGAGCATCCTCTTCATACGGTCACCGCCATACACTGAATCTTCAATGCAAGGGACGCGATTTAAGATGGCGTCCCTTGCATTCCTATTGGCTGAAAATTTTTAATCACCCAATAGAAATTAGGGCTGTTAAAATCCTATTGGCTATTCAAATCAGCCAATATGATTTAAGCAGCTCTTATTCTATTGGCTGATTCGAATTAGCCAATAGAATGAGAGCTACTTAAATCCTATTGGCTGATTTGAACAGCCAATAGGATTTTAGCAGCCCTAATTCCTATTAGCTGATTCAAATTTTTCAGCCAATAGGAATGCAAGGGACGCCATCTTGAATCACGTCCCTTGCATTGAAGATTCAGTGTACAACGGCGACCGTATGAAGAGGATGCTCCGCGCTGGATGTCTTCAGGATGGACCCGCTCCTCACCTCCGGGATCAAGATAGAAGATGCCGCCTGGATGAAGATTGAAGAGGCCGTCTGGATGAAGACTTCTCGTTCAAGCGGGACTTCAAAAACTATAAGTAGATTGTCGGGGGTTAGAGTTAGGCTTTTTTGTCAGGGTGCCAGGAATCAGACTGAGACGAGAAGTGCAAAAATAATCACACCTTTATTAATAGCAAAAAATAATAAAAAGTCCACAAGTCAAATAACAAGCCAGGAGTCAAAACCAGAGCTGGTAGTCAGACGAGCCGAGTCAGGAGCCAAAGCAAATAGTCAGACGAGCCGGAATCAGGAACAAGGAAAACAGCAGAGTCAGGAACAAGCCAGGGATCAGGAACCAGGAAGGACGTCAGGCAGCCAGGTAATACACAGGAACTCTTACAAACAGGTCTGAGACAACGCAAAGACAAAGCATACTGAACAGAGGCCCTTTAAATAATAAGTGATGACATCACAATTCTGAGACTGCATCCTGTCTCACACGGATGATGCACACCAGTCTGGCCATAAAAGGAAGTGCAGGAAATGAGCAGCATCCCCCACAATGCACCAAGTCAGCAAGAGAGGTGAGTAAAATGGCTGCCAGCAGCACATGGCAAACAAAACAGCGAAAAAACCCTGACATTTTTAAGGTTTTTTTTGGGTGGGATTTTTTTTAGCTCATGATCTCCTACTCTCCTCCTCTTTTGTTACCTCCTCACATTTCCGTCTACAAGATTTCTCCAGACTGGCTCCCATCTTATGGAACTCTCTGCCTCGCTCCACAAGAATCTCCCCTAGTTTTAAAAGCTTCAAGTGCTCCCTGAAGACTCTACTATTCAGGGACGCTTACAATCTACACTAACCTTCCTATCTCCACTGCTATCCCCTACAACCCCATAGCATGAGGCCAGCTGTTTGTAGTTCATCTTCATAAGAGCCGACTACAACAGTGCAACTCTCGGCAGGACCCTCTCTCTCCCCATTTGATCCCTGTAATCGTTTTTTTATATACCACTTATGTTCATAGCGCTGCGGAACCTGTTAGCACTCTACAAATACCTGATGATAATAATAATAATAATAATAATAATAATAATAATAATAATAATAAAGTTTAGGGTCTTGGCAGTAAAAGAGCTAAATTCCCTTTTAAGGGCAATGCCCATACAAATGCCCTTTTCAGGGCAATGGGTAGCATAGGTTTTTTTACAATTAGGTTTTTTATTTGGGGGGGGTTGGTTGGGTGGTGGGTTTTACTGTTGGGCGGGGGTCTTTGTGGGGGTTTTTACAGGTAAAAGAGCTGATTTATGGGCCATTGGTAGTTTATTGTAGGCTAGGTTTTTGTTTTTTTTTTGGGAGGGGGGGCTTTTTTATTTTGATAGGGCTATTAGATTAGGTGTAATTCTTTTTTATTTTGGATAATTTCGTCTTTTATTTTTTGTAATTTAGTGTTTGTTATTTTTTAAAAAATTTGTATTTTTTATTTTTTTGTAATTAAATACTTTGTAATTTTTAAGAGTACTGTTAGGATTTTTTAATGTGTAGTTTAGTTTTATTTAATTGGTAGTTAGTTTAATTTTAGTTTAATAATTATATTAGTTTAATTGTTAGTTTAAACTTAGTTTTTTTTAATTTGACAGGTAAGTTTTAATTTAATTTAAGCTAGGGAAATTGTAAATTTAATATAAAGTTAGGGGGATGTTAGGTTTAGGGGTTACTAGTTTAATTTAGTTTATTTTGATGTGGGGGGCTGGCGGTTTAGGGGTTAATAGATTTATTTAGTGTTAGTGATGTGGGAGGCCAGAGGTTTAGGGGTTAATAACTATTTAGTTGCGGCAATGTTGGGGAGTGGCGGAATAGGGGTTAATAACTTTAGTATACTGTGGACAATGTTGGGGTTCAGGTAGAAAATAGGGGTTAATAAATGTAGTTTAGTGGCGGCGTTATCGGGAGTGCCAGATTAGGGGTTAATAATTGTATTTATGTGGCGGCGATATTGGGAGCGGCAAATTATGGGTTAATAACTGTAGGCAGGCGTCTGCGATGTTGGAGGCGGCAGATTAGGGGTGTTTAGACGTAGGGTTTATGTTAGGGTGTTAGGTTTAAACATAACTTTTTTTTTTCCACATAGATATCGTTATGGAGCTTTTGTTTCCACGATTGCAGGTGTTAGACTTTTTTTTAGCCGGCTCTCCCCATTGATGTCTATGGGGAAAGCGTGCACGAGCACGTCAAAACACCAATTTTCATATAATTGCATGTAATAGACACTACTATAAAGAAGAATATGCACAAATACTGATTTAAAAATACAGTATAAAACCTTTTTAAAACTTACTTAGAAGCTTCCAGTTTAGCACTGTTGATGAAGCAGTCTGGGACACCCACTGAAAGGGGCTGGGTAAACAAAAAGAGCAGAAACTCCCCACCTCCCCCATTCTCTGCATATGAAAAGACAGATAACATAAACAGGAGTCTGTAAACGCGAGTATATATCTGGCACTGTGGGGCTTCATTAGGAGTCTGAAAATCAGCACAATGTTCTTAAAAAATAAGCAAAACTATACATTTTTTATAAAACCACTACCAGATGAGCTATATAAATGGATCCTCTACATAACATGTATGCAAAGAAAAATCTACCCCATATAACCCCAGTCGTTCAGTGAAATATGAAGGTGAGAGGGTTGCTTAGTGAAAAAGTGCAGATCTACACTACCATCTAGTGGAAGATACCAGAATTGCACCCTTATTTAAAAAAATGTGTTAAAAAAACAGTATGCAAACTTGATAGTATCCCTAGCAGCACACATTGATATGACCTTCCCAGACAAGTTACTAATCATGATGTTATTTCTGCTATCAAATATTTTATAGTGTGCATTAATTCATTTGCATAGTTTGTAAAGCCACATAGATAAATTACTATATACTGTATATAACATAATTTATGTAAGAACTTTCCTGATAAATTAATTTCTTTCATCATGGCAAAAGTCCATGAGCTAGTGACGTATGGGATATACATTCCTACCAGGAGGGGGCAAAGTTTCCCAAACCTCAAAATGCCTATTAATACACCCCTCACCTCACTCATACCTCAGTTTAACATATAGCCAAGTAGTGAGGTGTAAAAAGCATACAAAAAGAGGAACTGAAAATAATAATGTGCTTTATACAAAAAAATCATAACCACAAAAAAATAGGGTGGGTCTCATCGACTCTTGCCAATATGAAAGAAATGAATTTATCAGGTAAGTTCTTTCATAAATTATGTTTTCTTTCATGTAAGTGACAAGCGTCCATGAGCTAGTGAGGTATGGGATAAAATACCCCAGATGTGGAAAACCACAAGTCACTAGAGAGGGAGGGATAAAATAAAAACAGCTAAATCAGCGGAGAAATTAAATCCAAATAATAATTAAGTTTTCTTAAAAATTTAAAAAAACTCAAATCATAGGCACTAGAATCAAACTGAGACAGCTGCCTGAAGGACATTTCTACCAAAGACTGCTTCTAAAGAAGCAAATACATCAAAATGGTAAAATTTTGTAAATGTATGCAAAGAAGACCAAGTTGCTGCTTTGCAGATTTGATCAACTAATGCTTCATTCTTGAAAGCCCAAGACGTCGTAAATGATCTAGTAGAATGAGCTGTGATTCTCTGAGGCTGAGACTGCCCCACTTCCAAATAAGCTTTGTGAATCAAAAGTTTTAACCAAGATGCCAAAGAAATGACAGAGGCTTTCTGACCTTTCCTGGAACCAGAAAAAAAAACAAATAGACTAGAAGTACCCTCAACATAATATTTCAAAGCTCTTACCACATCCAAAGAATGCAAATACCTTTCAAGAGTATTCTTAGGATTGGGACACAAGGAAGGAACAATACTTTACCTATTAATGTTGTTAGAATTCACAACTTTAGGCAAAAATGTAAACGAAGTCCGCAAAACAGCTTTATCTTGATGGAAAATCAGATAAGGAGACTCACAAGAGAGAGCAGACAACTCAGAGGGGTCAATTTATCAAAGCGTCAATCTCAGTGCATTCGCCAACGTCAGTACGCTCGCCAGACATTGCTGACGCGGATCTGAATATGATACCCTTGTTTATTAAAAAAGCCGTCAAAAACATGCGCGTCAAGTATGGTGTGAAGAGCATCGGACTGTTGTTAACTAACAGTCATCGATGTCACGGTTATTCAGGTTTTTCCCAACTTTATTTCTACCATTTCATTACTGTCCATGAACAAAAACATTTCTCTAAAGCTAACCTTTTATTTTTCAACTGTTAATGTCCAAGAAATAGCTATATTTATACCTCAACAAACAATATCTCATAGAAAGTTATTTTTATATTTATTTGTTATACAAAAAAATCTGTTATATGATACTTTCACATAAATCAATGTGTATTTGTATTTCTAGAAGTCATGATATGCTTTTATTTCATGTTTTTTTTTATAAATGATTATTAATGCTAGAATTTGTACATATATCTTTGCACATACTTGTATGTATGTATGTGTATATATATATATATATATATATATATATATATATATATATATATATATATATATATATATTATATATATATGTGTGTGTGTGTGTGTGTGTGTTATGTCAGAAATCTTTTGCAAACATATTTACATGTTCCTAAATTCCTTTTTTTGTTCTAAACAATCTTGTCTTTCATATCTCATGTAATCAGGGTATCATATGTATTTATTTGCAATCAATGGATATTTTAAGAGCTGTGCCAGTTTTCTCTCTGTACCTGTGTAACCCCTCCTGATTGCAATCTAGTTTTAAAACCACCCCTTCACAGGTGTTATAAAATGGGCTGGCATAAAAGATGACATTTCTTACTGAAAAAGAAATTCAAGAGAAGGAAGAAATACACTAAAAATAGCATGACAGTAAATAGGTTATTTTAATTTCTGCTGTATCTGAATCATGACAGTTTAATGTTATGTGGGCTATCCCTTTAAACTATCAGCTTAAGAAAATATTGAATCAAACATCAATTGAAATTTTAAAATCCTTGCCTAAAATATTACACTGTGTTTCCTAATGTCAGCATCAATGTTTATCTTTAATAATAATTTCACATATACATACTTTCAAAGTATAATACACAATGTAATAAATGGCACTTACAAGTTCTGATGAGTGATCAATGACACAAGTATCGAGCATTTTGATTTGTTAGTGATAGTTTAAAATGGATATTTGAATCAGATTGGCTGATGTCATAAATCATGTGATTATGCATATTCCAATCAAAAGTGGTTGAATAAACAATGGGTTGTTTAGGAGTTTGCGTCATAATTGGTTTCATTTTTATCCCTATATCTACTAGTGCACAAAATGCAGAGCAATAATATAGTTTGATTTAGAAAGGGTATACAATTTTAATAGTTTCTAATTTACTTTTATTATGTAATATACTTCATTCTCTTGCAGCATCGAACATAAGCTTTCTATGTTTTCCAACTTCCATTGAGTTCTATGGCATCTGTGACCTCAAGGGTGGCGAATTGAAAACTAGGTACGCTGCGTAAGAATAGACGCGAGCGTACCTGTTAAATGTTTGATAATTTGGGAAAAGTGTCACAGAAATTTGACAAGAGTTGGATTCTGCCCAAGAAAGTGTCTGGGATACTTCTTTCATGTGTCTGGGATACTTCTTTCATTGCTGCGGGACTGCGAGTCCCCCCCGATGATTGACATATGCCACTGTTGTGATATTGTCTGTCTGAAAACTAATGAAAAGTTCTCTCTTTAAAAAAGGCCATGCCTGAAGAGCTCTGAAAATAGCACGGGGTTCTAAAATATTGATTGGTAACCTCGCCTCTTGAGGATACCAAACCCCTTGTACTGTCAGAGACCCCCAGACAGCTCCCCAACCTGTAAGACTTGGATCCTTTGAGATCACAGTCCAGGAAGGACGAACAAAGGAGGCCTCTTGAACAATAAGGTGATGGTTTAACCACCAATTCAGAGAGAGTTGAGTGTTGGGATTTAAGTATATCAACTGTGATATCTGAGTTTAATCCCTACACCATTGGTTCAACATGCAAACCTGTAGAGGTCTCATATGAAAATGAGCAAAGGGGATTGCGTCTGATGCTGCAGTCATGAGACCTAAAATTCTATGCACATAGCCACTGAAGTAAATGATCGAGACTGAAGGTTTAGACGAGCTAAAACCAACTTCAATCATCTCTTGTCTGTTATAGAAAGAGTCATGGACACTGAATCTATCTGGAAACCTAAAAAGGTGAGCCTTGTCTGAGTAATCAAGAAACTCTTTTGTAAATTCATCCTCCAACCATGTCTATGAAGAAACCACACTAGTTGTTTCGTGTGAGATTCTGCTAAATGAAAAGATTGAGCTAGTACCAAGATATCATCCAAATAAGGAAACACCACAATACCCTGCTCTCTGATTACAGATAGAAGGGCACTGAGAACCTTAGAGAAAATTCTTGGAGCTGTCGCTAGGCCAAACAGAAGAGCGACAAATTGGTAATGCTTGTCTAGAAAAGAGAATCTCAGAAACCAATAGTGGTCTGGATGAATCGGAATGTGAAGATAAGCATCCTGTAAGTCTATTGTGGACATGAAATGACCTTGCTGAACAAAAGGCAGAATAGTCCTTATAGTCACCATCTTGAAAGTTGGGACTCTTACAAAACAATTTAAAATTTTCAGATCCAGGATTGGTTTGAACAAATCTTTTTCTTTGGAACAATGAACAGATTTGAATAAAACCCCAAACCCTGTTCCTGCTGAGAAACTGAGACAATCACCCCTGAAAGCTCTAGGTCTGAAATTTATTTCCGAAAAGCCTCAGCCTTCTCCGGGTTTGTTGGAACATGAGAAAGAAAGAATCTTCCCATGGGAGGTCTTATTCTGAAACCTATTCGATACCCTTGAGAAACAATATTCTGAATCCACTGATTTTGAACAGAATTTGTCCAAATGTCTTGAAATAATTTCAATCTGTCCCCCACGAGTTGAACTGGTTTGAGGGCCGCACATTCATGCAGTCTTAGGGGCTCGATTTGGTTTCTTATAAGGCTTGGATTTATTTCAATTTGGAGATGGTCTCCAATTGGAGCCAGAGGCCTTAGGGGAAGGAGAGGTTTTTTGTTCTCTATTCTGACAAAATGAATGAAAACGATTGGGAACTTTAAACTTACCCTTAGATTTCTTATCTTGGGGCAGAAAAACTCCCTTTCCCCTAGTGATAGTGGATATAATAGAATCCAATTGAGAACCAAATAAATTACCCTGAAATGATAGAGATAGTAATCTAGATTTAGATACCATTTCAGCATTCCACGATTTAAGCCATAAAGCTCTTCTAGTTAAAATAGCTAAAGACATAGATTTAATATCAATCTTGATATCACATATAGAATCACAAATGAAATGATTAGCATGTCGAAGTAAAAGAACAATGCTAGACAGTTCAGAATCTGATAAATGCTGTGCTAAGCTGTCCAACCAAAAAGTTGAAGCAGCAGCAACATCAGCCATAGAAATAGCAGGTCTAAGAATATAGCCAGTATGTAAATAATCTCTTCTAAGATAAGATTCAATCTTCCTATCTAAAGGATCCTTAAAAGAAGTACTAGCTTCCATAGGAATACTCTAAATTGGCCACAGGTAAAGGATACAGCTTCTTGATCCTAGAAGAAGGATTAAAAGAAGTACTAGGCTTAGACCATTCTTTAGTAATCATATTAGAGATAGCATCTGGAATAGGAAAAACTTCTGGAGTAACTTTAGAAGGTTTAAAAACAGAATTCAAACTATTACTAGTTTTGTTATCAAGAGGGCTAGACTCCTCAATACCCAAAGTAAACAATTAAAAAGAAAAGAAGATTTGTCAATTTCAGTCTCTGATGCAGGATCCTCTGAGCCAGAGAGATCCTCATCAGCAGAGGAAACTTCAGTATGATGTCGGTCAATACAAATTTAATCAGATTTATGAGAAGTTTTAAAAGACCTTTTACGCTTATTTGAAGGCAGAATAGCAGTCATAGCCTTCTCTATTGCTGCAGCAATATAATTCTTCATATCTGCAGGAATATCATGCATATTAGACTGTGAAGGAATAACAGAAGATGTGTTTGTACTTATAGAAACATTATCAGCATGCAATAATTTATCATGACAAAAGCCACATAATTGAGCTGAAGAAATAAGATCAGCTTGTTTACATAAAACACACTTAGCTTTGGTAGAATTGTTTTCAGGCAGCTTAGTTCCTACAGTAACATCAGAGGCAGGATCGGTTTGAAACATCTTGCAAAAATGTAACAAAAGAGAAAAATAACATTTAAACAAAATATCCAATTTCCTCAAATAGCAGTTTCAGGAATGGGAACAAATGCCTATGCTAAAAATTTTATACAAAAAGTAAAAACAAAAAGCAAGCATCATAGCTCTCTATAATAGAAAGAGAGCAATAATCAATAAAAAGGAGAGGGTTTATATATAAATTTTTGATGCCAAGAATGACGCAAATAAAGATGACGCAAATGCAAAGGAAAAAACTTTTGGCGCCAAAGCTAACACAATGAAATGACGGAACTCGCGTCCTAACAGCCCTGACTTTGTGGCAAAAAAATTTGCGTCAACAAAGACGCAAGACATTAGCAGATTCCCGTCACAACAGGTGCAACTTTGCGCCAAAAATTTTCGGGTCAAAACTGACGCAATAAAAACTAGCATTTTGCGTTATCGCGAGCCTAGTTTGCCCGCAAAAAGTTGAAAAACAGACTCCAAGATACAAGTAACTGGAACCCTAGCTAAGAAAAAAATACCTAAATTCTCCCATAAACATTATTTCCATGCTGAAACTGTTTAGACTGCAAAGGGAAATATACACAGATCTGATTCATGGCAAATATATGCAATATATATATATTTAAAACATTAAAATATAAAGTGCCAAAAATAGCTGAGAGTGTCTTAAAAATGATATATACTTACCAGAAGGCAGTGGCACCCATCCACATATAGTAGACAGCCAAACCAGTACTGAAACATATTAGCAGAGGTAATGGAAGAGGAGTATAATGTCAATCTATAAAGGGAGGCAGCAAATGAATCCCTGCGACCGATTACAGAGAGCCCTAGAATAGATTTCCCATAGGCAAAAACATGGTCTCATCAGGCAATATTCCCTTCACGTCCCTCAGACAAACACTGTACTTTGAGAGGAACTGGGCTTTAATATGCTTAGAAGTGCCTTTCACAAAAGAAATCAAGCACAACTTGCTTCACCACCTTCTAAGGTGGCAAAGTTTGTAAAACTGAGGTATGAGTGAGGTGGGAGGTGTATTTATAGGCATTTTGAGGTTTGGTAGGAATGTATATCCCATACGTCACTAGCTCATGGACTCTTGCCACTTACATGAAAGATATATATATATATATATATTTTAACAAACAAATGCACTCTCAGGTCTTGTTAGTAGTGGGTCATAAACCAATGTTTACTGACGTTTCGGGGTTCACACAGAGTGTGAACCCCGAAACGTCAATAAACATTGGTTAATGACCCACTACTAAAAAGACCTGAGAGTGCATTTGTTTGTTAAAATATTCATTTCATTTTTGCACCCAAGCTGCTGACCCAGGAGGGCAGATTTACTTCTAGGATTGTATGATATATATATAAACTGTCTCATCTCTCTTTTTATTATATTTGAATCTTAAAGGAATATGAAAAAGTATGAGATTGTAATATCAAATTGCTTAATTATATCTAGTTAAAAAAAAAATTACAGCAGGCAATAAGTGTGCAAACAAGGATATGTCAAACATAGTTTTGTTTAAGTCTTTGTCAAACAGGGTTCCAATAGAGCCTTGCTTGCACAATTTCTTTTATTGTCTGTTTTATAACTGTCCCTAATTGTCTTCAGCAGAAGAGATAAACAGAAAACTTACATTTAAACATGGAGTCGCCCATTACTTTATAGAAGCTAAAGCTTTAAATTTGCACTCAATATTTAAACAACTAAGGGACAGATTACAAGTCGAGCACTAAATACCGCTTTGATGAAAGCGATATTTGCGCTCCACTGTGTAATACCAGCATATCGTGCGCTGATATTACAAGTTTTCAGCAATGTGAATGTGACCTTACGTTTGCATCGCTGGGAAGCATTGTGCTCACAAAAGCGCGCTTCCATAGCATCCTATGGGAGCCTTGTTCTGATGCCATCAGAGACGGCATCAGAACTTCAGCGCCAGTGAAGGAAATAAGTTGCGCAGCGATGGGAAGCAAATATAAATATATATGTATATAAAGTATATACACATATTAACACATAAATATATATATGTATATAAAGTATATACACATATTAACACATAAATATATATATATATGTATATAAAGTATATACAGATATTAACACATTAATATATATATGTATATAAAGTATATACACATATTAACACATAAATATATATATATATATGTATATAAAGTATATACACATATTAACACATAAATATATATATATGTATATAAAGTATATACACATATTAACACATAAATATATATATATATATGTATATAAAGTATATACACATATTAACACAGAAATATATATATATGCATATAAAGTATATTCACATATTAACACTTAAATATATATATGTATATAAAGTATATACACAAATTAACACATAAATATATATATATATATATATATGTATATAAAGTATATACACATATTAACACATAAATATATATATATAAAGTATATACACATATTAACACATAAATATATATATGTATATAAAGTATATACACATATTAACACATAAATATATATATATAAAGTATATACACATATTAACACATAAATATATATATATGTATATAAAGTATATACACATATTAACACATAAATATATATATATATATGTATATAAAGTATATACACATATTAACACATAAATATATATATATATATATGTATATAAAGTATATACACATATTAACACATATATATATATATATATATATATATATATATATATATATATATATATATATATATATATATATATATATATATATAAAGTATATACACATATTAACACATAAATATATATATATATATATATGTATATAAAGTATATACACATATTAACACATAAATATATATATATTTATATAAAGTATATACACATATTAACACATAAATATATATATATATGTATATAAAGTATATACACATATTAACACATAAATATATATATATATATATATATATATATATATATATGTATATAAAGTATATACACATATTAACACATAAATATATATATATGTATATAAAGTATATACACATATTAACACATTAATATATATATATATATATGTATATAAAGTATATACACATATTAACACATAAATATATATATATGTATATAAAGTATATACATATATTAACACATAAATATAAATATGTATATAAAGTATATACACATATTAACACATAAATATATATATATATGTATATAAAGTATATACACATATTAACACATAAATATATATATATATATGTATATAAAGTATATACACATATTAACACATAAATATATATATATGTATATAAAGTATATACACATATTAACACATAAATATATATATATGTATATAAAGTATATACACATATTAAAACATAAATATAAATATGTATATAAAGTATATACACATATTAACACATAAATATATATATATATGTATATAAAGTATATACACATATTAACACATAAATATATATATATGTATATAAAGTATATACACATATTAACACATAAATATAAATATATATATATATATATATATGTATATAAAGTATATACACATATTAACACATAAATATATATATATGTATATAAAGTATATACACATATTAACACATATATATATATATATATATATATACAGGGAGTGCAGAATTATTAGGCAAATGAGTATTTTGACCACATCATCCTCTTTATGCATGTTGTCTTACTCCAAGCTGTATAGGCTCGAAAGCCTACTACCAATTAAGCATATTAGGTGATGTGCATCTCTGTAATGAGAAGGGGTGTGGTCTAATGACATCAACACCCTATATCAGGTGTGCATAATTATTAGGCAACTTCCTTTCCTTTGGCAAAATGGGTCAAAAGAAGGACTTGACAGGCTCAGAAAAGTCAAAAATAGTGAGATATCTTGCAGAGGGATGCAGCACTCTTAAAATTGCAAAGCTTCTGAAGCGTGATCATCGAACAATCAAGCGTTTCATTCAAAATAGTCAACAGGGTCGAAAGAAGCGTGTGGAAAAACCAAGGCGCAAAATAACTGCCCATGAACTGAGAAAAGTCAAGCGTGCAGCTGCCAAGATGCCACTTGCCACCAGTTTGGCCATATTTCAGAGCTGCAACATCACTGGAGTGCCCAAAAGCACAAGGTGTGCAATACTCAGAGACATGGCCAAGGTAAGAAAGGCTGAAAGACGACCACCACTGAACAAGACACACAAGCTGAAACGTCAAGACTGGGCCAAGAAATATCTCAAGACTGATTTTTCTAAGGTTTTATGGACTGATGAAATGAGACTGAGTCTTGATGGGCCAGATGGATGGGCCCGTGGCTGGATTGGTAAAGGGCAGAGAGCTCCAGTCCGACTCAGACGCCAGCAAGGTGGAGGTGGAGTACTGGTTTGGGCTGGTATCATCAAAGATGAGCTTGTGGGGCCATTTCGGGTTGAGGATGGAGTCAAGCTCAACTCCCAGTCCTACTGCCAGTTTCTGGAAGACACCTTCTTCAAGCAGTGGTACAGGAAGAAGTCTGCATCCTTCAAGAAAAACATGATTTTCATGCAGGACAATGCTCCATCACACGCGTCCAAGTACTCCACAGCGTGGCTGGCAAGAAAGGGTATAAAAGAAGAAAATCTAATGACATGGCCTCCTTGTTCACCTGATCTGAACCCCATTGAGAACATGTGGTCCATCATCAAATGTGAGATTTACAAGGAGGGAAAACAGTACACCTCTCTAAACAGTGTCTGGGAGGCTGTGGTTGCTGCTGCACACAATGTTGATGGTGAACAGATCAAAACACTGACAGAATTTATGGATGGCAGGCTTTTGAGTGTCCTTGCAAAGAAAGGTGGCTATATTGGTCACTGATTTGTTTTTGTTTTGTTTTTGAATGTCAGAAATGTATATTTGTGAATGTTGAGATGTTATATTGGTTTCACTGGTAAAAATAAATAATTGAAATGGGTATATATTTGTTTTTTGTTAAGTTGCCTAATAATTATGCACAGTAATAGTCACCTGCACACACAGATATCCCCCTAAAACAGCTATAACTAAAAACAAACTAAAAACTACTTCCAAAACTATTCAGCTTTGATATTAATGAGTTTTTTGGGTTCATTGAGAACATGGTTGTTGTTCAATAATAAAATTAATCCTCAAAAATACAACTTGCCTAATAATTCTGCACTCCCTGTATATGTATATAAAGTATATACACATATTAACACATTAATATATATATGTATATAAAGTATATACACATATTAACACATAAATATATATATATATGTATATAAAGTATATACACATATTAACACATAAATATATATATATATGTATATAAAGTATATACACATATTAACACATTAATATATATATGTATATAAAGTATATACACATATTAACACATAAATATATATATATGTATATAAAGTATATACACATATTAACACATTAATATATATATGTATATAAAGTATATACACATATTAACACATTAATATATATATGTATATAAAGTATATACACATATTAACACATAAATATAAATATATGTATATAAAGTATATACACATATTAACACATAAATATAAATATATGTATATAAAGTATAAACACATATTAACACATAAATATATATATATGTATATAAAGTATATACACATATTAACACATTAATATATATATGTATATAAAGTATATACACATATTAACACATAAATATATATATATGTATATAAAGTATATACACATATTAACACATAAAAATATATATATGTATATAAAGTATATACACATATTAACACATAAATATATATATGTATATAAAGTATATACACATATTAACACATAAATATATATATGTATATAAAGTATATACACATATTAACACATAAATATATATATGTATATAAAGTATATACACATATTAACACATAAATATATATATGTATATAAAGTATATACACATATTAACACATAAATATATATATATATGTATATAAAGTATATACACATATTAACACATAAATATATATATATGTATATAAAGTATATACACATATTAACACATAAATATAAATATATATATAAAGTATATACACATATTAACACATAAATATATATATATATATATATATATATATATATATGTATATAAAGTATATACACATATTAACACTTAAATATATATATGTATATAAAGTATATACACATATTAACACATAAATATATATATATGTACATAAAGTATATACACATATTAACACATAAATATATATATATATGTATATAAAGTATATACACATATTAACACATAAATATAAATATGTATATAAAGTGTATACACATATTAACACATAAATATATATATATGTATATAAAGTATATACACATATTAACACATAAATATATATATATGTATATAAAGTATATACACATATTAACACATAAATATATATATATGTATATAAAGTATATACACATATTAACACATTAATATATATATATGTATATAAAGTATATACACATATTAACACATAAATATATATATATGTATATAAAGTATATACACATATTAACACATAAATATAAATATGTATATAAAGTATATACACATATTAACACATAAATATATATATATGTATATAAAGTATATACACATATTAACACATAAATATATATATATATATATATGTATATAAAGTATATACACATATTAACACATAAATATATATATATGTATATAAAGTATATACATATATTAACACATAAATATAAATATGTATATAAAGTATATACACATATTAACACATAAATATATATATGTATATAAAGTATATACACATATCAACACATAAATATAAATATGTATATAAAGTATAAACACATATTAACACATAAATATATATATGTATATAAAGTATATACAGTACATATATATTTACTGGGAACACACATTTCCTATTGACTGCAATGTAAAGTCAATGTTTACACCCCACTCCCACCAACTTTAACCCCATAATACTGCCTAGTGCAGTAAATTTATTAAAAAATAAAGATGCTCCCATCTTTATTTTTTAATAAACTACACTAGACAGTATTTAGGGGCCACTTGAGATCTGATCTCTGGTTAATTTTATAAGCACTAATTGCTACTGCGAGCTTGCAGTAGCAATAACAAGCCATTTGTAATGGCTGGTTAATTACAGCGCTCCACTTGTAATCGAGCCCTAATTGTATCATTATATAATTGTAAAAAAAATGTTGCTTCCATGGAAGTTTAATAAAACCTCTGTAATAAGCCAAATAAGTTTTCTTGGGCCTAGATTTAGAGTTTGGCGGTAGCCGTCAAAACCAGCGTTAGAGGCTCCTAACGCTGGTTTTGGGCTACCGCTGGTATTTAGAGTCAGTCATTAAAGGGTCTAACGCTCACTTTCCAGCCGCGACTTTTCCATACCGCAGATCCACTTACGTCAATTGCGTATCCTATCTTTTCAATGGGATCTTCCTAACGCCGGTATTTAGTGGCTGCAGTGAGCGTTAGAACTCTAACGACAAAACTCCAGCCGCAGAAAAAAGTCAATAGTTAAGAGCTTTCTGGGCTAACGCCGGTTCATAAAACTCTTAACTACTGTGCTCTTAAGTACACTAACACCCATAAACTACCTATGTACCCCTAAACCGAGGTCCCCCCACATCGCCGCCACTCCATTAAAATTTTTTAACCCCTAATCTGCCGACCGCACACCGCTGCCACCTACATTATCCCTATGAACCCCTAATCTGCTGCCCCTAACACCACCGACCCCTATATTATATTTATTAACCCCTAATCTGCCGCCCCCGCTATCGCTGACCCCTGCATATTATTATTAACCCCTAATCTGCCGCTCCGTACACCGCTGCCACCTACATTATAGCTATGTACCCCTAATCTGCTGCGCCTAACACCGCTGACCCCTATATTATATTTATTAACCCCTAATCTGCCCCCCTCAACGTCGCCTCCACCTGCCTACACTTATTAACCCCTGATCTGCCGAGCGGACCGCACCGCTACTATAATAAAGTTATTAACCCCTAATCCGCCTCACTCCCGCCTCAATAACCCTATAATAAATAGTATTAACCCCTAATCTGCCCTCCCTAACATCGCCGACACCTAACTTCAATTATTAACCCCTAATCTGCCGACCGAATCTCGCCGCTACTGTAATAAATGGATTAACCCCTAAAGCTAAGTCTAACCCTAACACTAACACCCCCCTAAATTAAATATAATTTAAATCTAACGAAATAAATTAACTCTTATTAAATAAATTATTCCTATTTAAAGCTAAATACTTACCTGTAATATAGCTACAATATAAATTATAATTATATTATAGCTATTTTAGGATTTATATTTATTTAGGATTTATATTTATTTTACAGGCAACTTTGTAATTATTTTAACCAGGTACAATAGTTATTAAATAGTTAAGAACTATTTAATAGCTAAAATAGTTAAAATAATTACAAAATTACCTGCAAAATAAATCCTAACCTAAGTTACAATTAAACCTAACACTACACTATCAATAAATTAATTAAATAAAATACCTACAATTATCTAAAAAAAAAATTACAACAATTTTAAACTAATTACACCTACTCTAAGCCCCCTAATAAAATAACAAAGACCCCCAAAATAAAAAAATGCCCTACCCTATTCTAAATTACAAAAGTTCAAAGCTCTTTTACCTTACCAGCCCGACGACTTCCCGATGAATGACGGTTCCTTTAAGGGACGTCATCCAAGATGGCGTCCCTCGAATTCCGATTGGCTGATATGATTCTATCAGCCAATCAGAATTAAGGTAGGAAAATTCTGATTGGCTGATTGATCCGATCAGCCAATCAGATTGAGCTCGCATTCTATTGGCTGATCGGAACAATCGGATTGAACTTGATTCTGATTGGCTTATTCCATCAGCCAATCAGAATTGTCCTACCTTAATTCCGATTGGCTGATAGAATCCTATCAGCCAATCGGAATTCGAGGGACGCCATCTTGGATGACGTCCCTTAAAGGAACCGTCATTCGTTGGGAAGTCGTCGGAAGAAGAAGATGGGTCCGCGGTGGAGGTCTTCAAGATGGAGCCGGTCGTCATCGGATGAAGATAGAAGATGCCGCTTGGATCAAGATGGTTGCCGGTCCGGATCGCCTCTTCTTCCCGGATAGGATGAAGACTTTGGAGCCTCTTCTGGACCTCTTCAGCCGCCGGATTATGGATCGCCAGCCCCCGCTTGGGCTTGGATGAAGATTTTGGAGCCTGGAACGATCGGTGATACCTGGCATGGTGAAGACAAGGTAGGAAGATCTTCAGGGGCTTAGTGTTAGGTTTATTTAAGGGGGGTTTGGGTTAGATTAGGGGTATGTGGGTGGTGGGTTGTAATGTTGGGGGGGGGGTATTGTATGTGTTTTTTTACAGGTAAAAGAGCTGAATTCTTTGGGGCATGCCCCGCAAAGGGTCCTTTTAAGGGCTGGTAAGGTTAAAGAGCTTTGAACATTTGTAATTTAGAATAGGGTAGGGCATTTTTTTATTTTGGGGGTCTTTGTTATTTTATTAGGGGGCTTAGAGTAGGTGTAATTAGTTTAAAATTGTTGTAATATTTTTCTTATGTTTGTAAATATTTTTTTATTTTTTGTAACTTAGTTCTTTTTTATTTTTTGTACTTTAGTTAGTTTATTTAAATGTATTTTGTTTGTAGGTATTGTATTTAATTAATTTATTGATAGTGTAGTGTTAGGTTTGATTGTAGATAATTGTAGGTAATTTATTTAATTTATTTATTGATAGTGTAGTGTTAGGTTTAATTGTAACTTAGGTTAGGATTTATTTTACAGGTAATTTTGTAATTATTTTAACTAGGTAGCTATTAAATAGTTCTTAACTATTTAATAGCTATTGTACCTGGTTAAAATAAATACAAAGTTGCCTGTAAAATAAATATTAATCCTAAAATAGCTACAATATAATTATAATTTATATTGTAGCCAAATTAGGGTTTATTTTACAGGTAAGTATTTAGATTTAAATAGGAATAATTTATTTAATAAGAGTTAATTTTTTTCGTTAGATAAAAATTATATTTAACTTAGGAGGGTGTTAGTGTTAGGGTTAGACTTAGCTTTAGGGGTTAATACATTTATTATAGTAGCGGTGAGCTCCGATCGGCAGATTAGGGGTTAATTATTGTAGGTAGCTGGCGGCGACGTTTTGGGGGGCAGATTAGGGGTTAATAAATATAATATAGGGGTCGGCGGTGTTAGGGGCAGCAGATTAGGGGTACATAGGTATAATGTAGGTAGCGGCGGTATACGGAGCGGCAGATTAGGGGTTAAAAAAAATATGCAGGTGTCAGCGATAGCGGGGGCGGCAGATTAGGGGTTAATAAGTGTAAGGTTAGGGGTGTTTAGACTCGGGGTACATGTTAGAGTGTTAGGTGCAGACGTAGGAAGTGTTTCCCCATAGGAAACAATGGGGCTGCGTTAGGAGCTGAACGCTGCTTTTTTGCAGGTGTTAGATTTTTTTTCAGCTCAAACTGCCCCATTGTTTTCTATGGGGATATCGTGCACAAGCACGTTTTTGAAGCTGGCCGCGTCGTAAGCACCGCTGGTATCTAGAGTTGCAGTGGCGGAAAATATGCCTGTACGCTCCCTTTTTGGAGCCTAACGCACTGAAAACCCTGCCCTTCTGTGAACTCTAAATACCAGCGGTATTTAAAAGGTGCTGGAGAAAAAAAGCACGCGTAGCTAACGCACCCCTTTGGCCGCCAAACTCTAAATCTAGCCGTTGGTTTCTTGTAGTTTACGTAGAGCATAAAAAATAAAGTATACATTGTAAATCTGAGCACTAAATGCTTATTAAAGAGACTAGTGTTCTTAGGTATACACAAGCAAGCAACAACATTAGGGGAAAGAATTACACACGTGGAAGAGATCAATTACAGGCATGTGCACACACAATGGGAACTTCCAGCACACGTGCAATGCCTAAGGTAAAGCAAGTCCTAGGCGTTCCTGACAAATGCTGAGTGTCGCGTATTTCATCTGTTCTATTGAGGGTATTAATGTATCTGTAAAGGGTGACTAGATCCTGCTGGCTCATTAAAGGGACAGTAAAGTCATAATTAGACACTCATGATTCAGATACAGAATACAATTTTAAACAACTTTCCAATTTACTTCTATTATTTAATTTGCTTCCGTCTCTTGTTATCCTTTGCCCAAAGGTTTAGCTAAGCTCAAGAGCAGCAAAGAACCTAGGTTCTAGCCGCTGATTGGTGGCTGCATATATATTTACCGATTGTCATTGACTCACCCATGTGTTTAGTTAGAAACCAGTAGTGCATTGCTGCTCCTTCAACAAATGATACCAAGAGAATGAAACAAATTTGACAATAGAAGTAAACTGGAAAGTTGTTTAAAATTGTTCTGCCTAAATCATGAAAGAAAATTGTTTGGGTTTTCTGCACATCCTCTCTCCTATCCTAATGATGATCTTTTTGAATTGTAATGGGACGTCAGATTTCTTGTTCTTTGAAATGTAAGGAAGATTGGATAACCAAAATCACCTACTAATATATATTAAGATACATTTGTAAAATTTGATAGAAAAATAAATAAAAATAAAATTGAATATATGATCTTCAACAAAGGATACCAATAGAATAAAGCAAATTTGATGGTAGAAGTAAATGAAATAATCTCTTAAAATTGCATGATCTATCTAAATCATGACAGTTTCTTTTTTACTTTGATGTCCAAACAATCATTTTAATCACATACAGAAATATCATAATATATGTGCTCAGGTAGTGAATTACATCAAATGTGTTTACTGAAAGATGATTGGTGGTTATGTACATATGACTGATCTGCAGCCATATTCACCAGTAGTGTTTTGCTGCTCACAAGCTGATTTTAATGATCTGTTTATCCCTTTTGTGGGTGCTAAAAAAAATAGGTATATGCGAGCAATAATACAATAATATAATGCTCTGATAAATATTCTACCAAAGATCCAATCCCATTCCCAGCAACCAGAGTTCTGGATTCTTTGAGTTATGGATCTTTGGTAGAAAATAAAAAAAATACCACAGTGAATACAAGAAATTAAACAAACAAAAAATATAATATAAACCTGTTGGTTAAATACTGACTAATTAGTACCAATCTTATGTTTCATCATATATTTGTACAAACAGTATATACAAAGGATTTAAGCTCAGTTTCTGATAGCTGTTGGCATTGGTCAGTTGTCTCATTGATACATATCTCCTGCAGTTCCTGGCATATTTCTAGGGCAGGGAGGTAAGGGCACTTGTCAGAGGTGGCCTACTGGTAGGGTTGCCACCTCAGCCATGATATCCTGGACACTTATGAGTTATACATGCTGCAGGGTGTGCAGGTAAGAACATGAATTTCAACCCTGGAAAGCACACAAATAGTGATACTGAACAGCACAATGCATGTTCCTGCCTGCACACCCTGCAGCATGTATAACTCATAAGTGTCCAGGAAAACATGGCTGAGGTGGCAACCCTATCCACTGGTGTTTTTTAGGCATTGGCCAGGGTGGGCAGCACCATGTGTGTTGTTGGAGGTGTAAGGTGCGTTATGGGTTGGGGACTGTGGAGCCTGGCTTGTCCTAAGAGTAGTCCCTAAAAACTGGGACATTTGCCCTGGTCTTGTGAGGATGCAGGCAGGAAAATGGGCAAACCTTAGTCACTATAATCCAGCAAAATCTGGGAGGGTTGGGAGGTGAAGGGATGGTACCAGATCCATTTAAAGGATACTAAAATCTTTGTTTTCTGCATCAGGAGTCCGTCTTGAGAGTGCGATCCGCACTAATTAAGATTATGAAACTGTCTTGAAGAAGGCCTCAGGATAGGCCGAAACGTCGACATTCTCTAATATATGAAATTAGTAATATAAATAAAGAATACTTATTGAATTAAGTCCTGTGAGTGCCCTCCATCTACACAATTGCTCTATACTTTCTATTTGAGGATAGCACCCAGGCATTGGCAACACAGGTGTGGAAGGAGTGCTAGGCCACCGGCTACAGTGTGTGTGTGTATATATATAGTGGACAACCCAAGGTATTGATCTAGGCCTATTTTGGTATATTTCATGCCACTGTTTCGCTACAAAATGTCGTCATATTAAAAAAAATTGTTATGTTTTTCACAAACTTTGGGTTTCTCACAGAAATTATTTACAAACTGCTTTATAACTGCAGTTATAACACAAATTGATGTAAAAGCTTCTCTGGGATCCCCTTTGTTCAGAA